>NW_027495030.1:0-147500 GCF_021521415.1 Bidens hawaiensis
TGGGGGAGGTTTTAACGGTTTGGTTAACTCCGTTAGGAACTTGTATACAAATGGATATAATTGGAATTAATATGTATTCAAAGTGTTAAAGGTTTTGAATTTGTATACAAATGGATGGAAGCAACAAACCACAGGTATACAAACAGAATTTTTTTCCGTATATATATATATATATACATATTTATATTTCTAGATGAATGTCTCAAAAATTGGATGCCAAAAACCCTAACTTGAGCTTCTAATAAAGTTGGGTTGGCCCTAATATACATACCACCAACAAACCCTAGGTATAAAACCCCACTTTATAACCCCTCCTGTCTCATTTTCATTTTCACCAATGTAGCCACACCTCCAAAACCCTTGCAGCCGTCTTGCCGGAGCTCAGCCGTTACCAACTCGGTCAAACCCAACACATGTCAAACCAAGGTAAAAAAAAACATGCTTAATGCATTCAATTAGTATTTATTTATGTTAAATAATCTTAGCACGTGTGTGAGACGTACCGAGCTTAAACAAGCCGACCTGATCCGACCAACGACATGCTAATAATATAAAAGTAATAATCTACAATGACCGAGTAATTAACAAACCAACGATTGGTAAAGAAAAATAATGAAACGAGCCCGACCTAAGCTTGTGCTTGAAAATCTACTCAAGTGACCTGCTTGAGCTATGAAAATAAAGCTCGAAACCGTGTAAGTTAAACGACATGGATCTCTTATATATACATACAAGTATATATAAACTCATTCTTTTTGAAATATTTTAATTCTTTTTGAAATGTTTTAAGTTATATCTTACAACACATACTTATGATTGACCACCAGGAATTAAGAATGGAGTACAAGTCAAAGATGGCAATGTGCGTCACACGTGGACTAGACTACTTTCATAATAAGGTAAACACATGTTCAGTTATTGCAATGCATACAATGGACGAACCAATGATCAAGAGTTTGTGTCGGATGAAAAATGCAAGACTCAAACGGACGGTCAAGATTCAACGGGTTGACACTCAACAACTTGTAATATCATGTCCCCATGTTGTGCGCCAAGTCCCATACCCGAGCACGGTCATATCCCTTGGGTCCCAATTGGGTCCCAACAAACAGATTTCATATCCCTTGCATGTCCCTTAATAAACAAACAAATAACATACATCAAATGGGCTGCAAAAACTTTAAAAATGAGCAAATTCGTTAACTTTAAATACCTCTAAATTGGATATATGGTTGACTTCAATACCATTCCCTTTTCCTTGAACACGCATAACCATTACCCTTTTACCAAGTAGTTTTTGGGTTGAAACCGAACTTGCTTTATGGCAACTCGGTCCCAAAAGAAAACCTCGCCATGTGAGTCGCCCGTGCATAGAACATTTGGATCATTTGGACAAAAATCGACGGTCGTTATAGTACCGGAATGGCCTATAAACTCAACAGAAAAAAGTAGCAATTCCGTTTCAAATGGTTTGAGCTTGGAAGCAACCTGCTATCTATCGATAGGCGAGAACAGACCAATAGTTTTATCCTGCAACATATAACAAGTTGAATTATATGAAAGCAGAGAAAAAAACAAGTAAAATGTAGTTCGACTTACACCCCAACAGCGGATGACATTGTCACAAGAAGCTACTGCATAATTATATGTCCCGAATTGTAAACGAACATCTTTAATGGTACCAGGCAGCTCTAAAGCGTTGGGCAAGTGGCCACGAGCATCAAGATTCCAAAGTGAAACCTGCAGTAGGTCCAGACTAACTATCAACATGGAGATGGTTTATAAAATATTATTAAAACTAAACCAAATTTTTGACAAACCACTCTTTTAGTCCCTCCATATGCTGACAGCTTTCCACTTGAAGAGAAATGACATGCAAGAAACCTGGATAATACTAGTTCATCTTATTTGCACACGGTCATCAATTCTTTAAACGAGAAATCCACTTAACATCATTTGATGTTGTTAAAAAGATTTGGAATAAATAATCCAAGGGATGATTCATTTTTGTTAGTTAGCAAACCTACCTGAGTCGTTAACCACGGAAGGAGCATTGTCGTCAACAACTTGGAGAGTTGGTATGCCCAAATTACTCAGGCGTGGCTGACTTGTACTAGATTCTAGTTCAACATATCAAGTTTGTACCACCCAAAATCACATGTGGTTGACTGCTACTAGATTCTGGCTGATCTCTTATGTTTGTATCATTTGAAATTATAATAGGTTCAGAGGTGATGTTCTATAATAAAAAAAAACGTTTAAAATTTTTGATCCACAACAAACATTAATTATGTTTGCAAGATAGATAGATGATCAGACATGGGGGCTTGCAAGATATAAGGGAGTCTAGAATTTGAGTAATAAGTCGTCACGGTCTTAAAGGAACAAGAACCCCATTACAAACAAACTACAATGAAAAAGATAAATAACTAGAGGGGATGTTCTGGTAAAATCCTTTAAAACTACGTTGTTTGGCTTGTATACTTCGTATGATGATTGATCAAGCATAAAGTCATTAAAGGAAAGTTCAACACTTAAAACAAGATAAACAACATAAATTTGCTCTTTTTTATTTCATATATATGTGTTAGTTTTAGAACTAAGAATAGTTGATGAAGACTATTACACTACGTATAATATGTTTTACAATTCATAAAATAAGTTTATGCGTCTTTCGCAAATCAAAATTTCGTTTATCTAAAAAGAGTGTTACTTATCAAACAAATTAATGGTATACCTAATGCACAAATCTTCAACATGCAGGAGTTCCATAGGTGTCGGCCGGTTGGGCCACTGTGTCCATGACCGTTACTCAAAAAGATTAAATTAAGGAAAAATCATCAAATTATCCATTCCGACCAAGATAACTAACAAAATAGCCATGGTTTTTTTAAAATTACTAATGCACAAGAATGTCATATGCGTCATTAAGTCATTTCACTCATTTGTCGTGGCAGATTTCAACCTACATAGATTTCTACTTATAGAGATCAAGCATACACACGATACTACATAGAAATAAGTTTAAACATGTAGAAGGTGAGGATGTGGTGGAAGAGGCATCGCAAGGTAGGTGGGGTTGATGTCTCCGGGCATGATGATACAAATATGTGGCTCCATTTTATGTGATAAACGTTCCATACACTCATGTGAAGATGGTTTATCTCCATTGCTAGTGTCGCGTGAATATGGTATCTTGTAAGAGCATGCGAGAATGATCAATGCACATGCTATCAAGCAGAATACTAGCAACATGCCGCAAAATAGGTACATCATTGGTGAATTCCATTGTAGTCCACTGGCCATGATCATGGTGGATGTCACACCCCGACTAAAGGCGGCGGAACATGCCGAGGTGTAACGATTGTCCATAAGCACATGACACTAATTAAAGTGACAGTATTTAATAAACTCATTTCATTTCACAACATCGAAAATGTCACATAACAATTATCCATAAAATAACCATAAACAAGATATCACAAAATATGGCAAATTGATATTGTTCATTTTTACTAATATCCTAAGGTCTTTGATGTCGTTTTCTTCACAATCATAAATCAACCAAGATGCAAACCTACAACATTTCATAAAATAAAGTTTGTCAACACAAAGGTCGGTGAGCAATTCATAAGTTTAATCATATTAGTATGTAATAAAGATAGCTACAAAACTTGCATACGATGCTGCGAACAAATGTGGATACTTCTCTTTCATTTTGTCTTCTCGCTCCCAAGTGAATTCCGCGCCGCGCCGTGATTCCCATCGAACTTTGACTAACCGAATACGGCTACGCTTGGTTCTCTTCTCGTTGCGATCCATGATCTCAACGGGTCGTTCAACCAAGACCATCGACTCATCGACATGTACTTCGTCGAGAGGTATATGGAGATTACCCTCGGCTAAGCACTTTTTAAGATTTGATACATGAAATGTCGGATGAACACCGGTAAGTTCTTCCGGTAGTTCGAGTCGATAAGCTACTTTTCCAACACGCTCAAGGATTTTAAAAGGACCAACGAAACGAGGAGCTAGTTTACCCTTCTTTCCGAAACGGGCTACCCCCTTCCAAGGAGATACTTTTAGAAGGACAAGATCGCCAACATTAAATTCGATCGGTTTTCGCCGTTTGTCGGCGTAACTCTTTTGACGACTTCTAGCGGCTAGGAGGTTCTTACAGATTCGATCAATAACGTCGGTGGCTTCTTGAACCATTTCGGGTCCCGTGATTTGAGCTTCACCGACTTCGTTCCAACTTATCGGAGAACGACATTTACGACCGTAAAGAGCTTCGAAAGGAGTCATCTCAATGCTCGAATGGTAGCTATTGTTATAAGAAAACTCAATGAACGGAATGTGAGAATCCCAATTCCCACCGAAATCAAGAACACATGCTCGTAGCATATCCTCGAGAGTTTGTATTGTACGTTCGGATTGAACGTCCGTTTGAGGATGATAAGCGGTGCTAAGATCGAGACGTGTTCCCAAAACTTCTTGAAGTGAACACCAAAAATGAGAGGTATAACGAGCATCATGGTCAGAGATAATAGTCAATGGTAAACCGTGTCGGCACACGATTTCTCGAACATAGATTTGAGCAAGATGATCGACAGAATACTTCTCGCGGATCGGAATGAAATGAGCAGATTTGGTCAAACGATCGATGATCACCTAAATGCTATCGTTGCCCTTTTGGGTGTTGGGTAATTTAGTGATAAAGTCCATAGCAATGTCTTCCCATTTCCAAACGGGAATCGGTGGTTGCTCGAGTAGACCAAAAGGTCTTTGATGTTCGGCTTTAACTTTTGAGCAAGTAAGACATTTAGATACGAATAACGCTACGTCCTTTTTCATACCCGGCCACCAAAAGGTAGCACGAAGATCGAAATACATCTTATCCGTACCCGGATGAACGGAATACCGCGAATTGTGAGCTTCGTCGAGTATACAAGTACGAAGGTCATCGCGATTTGGAACCCACAAACGATTGAGAACGTACAAAAGACCATCGGGTTTGGTTTCGAGTTGAAGTTCGGCTCCACGTGACATTTCGTCATACATGTTACCTTCTTCAACGGAGGTACGTTGAGCTTGGAAGATTCGAATTTGAAGATCGGTTTGAATGACAACGCTTAGAAGCAGAACGGATTTAACATTAACCTTTCGACTTAGGGCGTCGGCGACAACATTCGCTTTACCGGGATGGTAACGAATTTCGCAATCGTAATCACTAAGTAATTCGGCCCATCGTCGTTGTCTCATATTGAGATCTTTTTGGTCAAAAATGTGTTGAAGGCTTTTATGATCGATAAAAACCACGCATTTCGTACCATAAAGGTAATGTCTCTAGATTTTGAGAGCGAAAACAACGGCACCAAGTTCGAGATCATGAGTCGTGTAGTTCTTCTTGTTGACCTTAAGTTGCCTTGATGCGTAAGCGATGACTTGACCTCGTTGCATGAGGACACAACCAAGACCTTGATGAGAGGCATCGCAAAATATCACGAAATCGTCGTTTCCATCGGGAAGGGTTAAAATGGGAGCATTGCAAAGCATGTCCTTGAGAGTACAAAAGGCTTTTTCTTGCTTCGAACCCCAATCAAATTGTTTTCCTTTATGAGTGAGGGAGGTAAGAGGCAAAGAGATCTTGGAAAAGTTTCGAATGAAACGTCGATAATATCCGGCTAAACCGATGAAGGATCGAATTTCCGTGGGAGTCGTTGGAGTTTTCCAATCCTTAACGGCCTCAATTTTAGCGGGATCAACATGAATACCTTTGTTGTTTACGATATGTCCCAAAAATTGAACTTGCTCCAGCCAAAATTCGCATTTGGAGAACTTGGCATAAAGTCGTTCGTTTCTAAGAAGTTCGAGAACGGAACGCAAATGATGCTCATGTTCGGATTTGGATTTGGAAAAGATGAGAATGTTATCAATAAAGACAATAACGAATTTATCGAGGAATGGTTTGCAAACGCGGTTCATGAGGTCCATAAACACCGCATGTGCATTTGTTAACCCGAAGGGCATAACCAAAAATTCGAAATGTCCATATCGATTACGGAAAGCGGTTTTTGGAATGTCTTCTTCGCGAACACGCAATTGATGATAACCTGATCGAAGATCAATTTTGGAGAAGCAAGTTGCGCTTTGAAGTTGGTCGAATAGGTCGTCGATTCGTGGCAAGGGATAACGATTTTTAATGGTGAGTTTGTTAAGTTCCCTATAATCGATGCACATACGAAACGAACCATCCTTCTTTTTCACGAAGAGAACAGGAGCGCCCCAAAGAGAAGAGCTAGGACGAATGAAACCTTTATTGGAAAGTTCTTCGAGTTGGTTCGATAATTTTTGCATTTCTGATGGGGCTAAACGGTAAGGAGCCTTGGCCACAGGCATCGCGTCGGGCACAAGATCGATTCGAAATTCAATCGGACGAACGGGTGGAAGACCGGTGACATCGTCGGGAAAGACATCGAGGAAATCACGAACAATAGAAATATCTTGGATTTTCCTTTCCTTTTTGTCTTTTGTCGCCAAGAGAGCCAGGAGCGGATCATACTTTTGGCGTAAGTATTTTTGCGATTGAGAGCACGACATGAGATTAAGCCTTCTCGAATTAGCTTTTCCGAAGACCTTAAGGATTTTACCGTTAACAAGCGGAATGCGAATGAATTTATCGAAGCAAACAACTTCGGCACGGTGCAAAGATAACCAATCCATGCCTACTATGACATCGAAACTTCCCATTTGCATCGGGATGAGATCGATGGAGAATTTATGGTTAGCAAGAACGAGAGTACAATCGCAGACGACGGAATTTATGGTGATGGAGTTCCCATTGGTGACTTCAACAGAAAACGACCGGGAAAGCTTGGTTCGAGACACGGAAATTTTTGACTCAAATTTCAAAGAAATGAAACTTCTGTCGGCACCCGTATCAAATAAAATGGAAGCCAAATGTTGGTTCACTAAAAACATACCGTTCACAATATCGTTTGCCGCTTGAGCTTGATTAACATTCATCATGAAAGCTCGTCCTTGATTGCCTTGGTTGACTTGAGGTGCTTGCGGTGGTGGAGGAGGTGGTGCTTGTATGGCTTAGATGGGTTGGATGAGTGGTGCATTGTGTTGGGAAAGTTGAGGTTGGTAGGTTTGAACTTGGTAAGCTTGAGTTTGGTAGTAAGGTGCGGTCATGGTTTGGTTAGTAAGGATGTGGCAAGGACAATTGTTGCGGAAATGGTTAGGGTCACCGCAATTGTAGCAAGCTCGGGGTTGTTGAGGTTGGTTTAGTGGGTAAGGTGCATATCGGTGTTGAGTATTTTGGGGAAAAGTGCTTGGTTGGTTTGGTTGGTTTGGTTGGGTTCGTTGTGCGGATCGGCATGTGGTGTTGAGATGACCAAGTCGGTTACAAATGGTACAATGGCGACAAGGCATGTTTGGTGGGTGATGGAGTTGGCAAATGTTGCATAGTGGGGCGGTACCGGTATAGGGTTTACGGGTTTGGGGTGGAATTTGGGTTTGTTGTTGAGGTTGGGGTTGGGTAATGTCATAGTTTCGGTAGTTGGTTTTGGGTTTCTTCTTGTTGTTGTTATTGTTGTGACGGGAAGAGTTGGAGTAGTTAATGGCTTGTGGTGCGGGTTCAACCTTGGCTTGTGGTGCGGGCTCGTGTTTGGCTTTTTCGTTTGGTTTCTTGAGGGTTAGGGTACCCGCTTTCACATGATTCTCCGATAGCGCACCGGCTAGAGTAATGGCATCCTCAAGATTCACGGGTTTGCTACTCATGACTCTGTCCCGGATTTGCATAGGTAAACCCCCAATGTATTTGTCAAGCTCACGCTCAGCCGGGGTAACCAAATGAGGGACGAGAATGCTCAACTCGTGGAAACGGAGTGAGTAAGAGGCGTTATCACCACTATCTTGCTTGAGGTTCCAAAATTCCTCCTCAAGCTTTTGAAGTTCGTGTTTGGGACAAAACTTCTTCATCATGAGTGCCTTGAGGTTGGACCATGGAAGAGCCATAGCCGTTTCCGACCCTTGGAGATGCATGACACTACCCCACCATGTTAGAGCGGTTTTTCTAAACATGTTTGAAGCGAAATTTGTCTTTTTCGCTTCGGGGCACTCGCTATATCTAAACACATTCTCCATAGACTCGAACCATTGCAACAAGGTAGTCGCACAGTTCGTACCCCAGAATTCGGTTGAGTTGGCACTAGTAAATTGCTTATATGGGTAGGATACGGGTTTGGGTTCAACGGGTGCAACAATGGGTGGAGGAGGTTGGGTAGCTTGGATTTGAGTTACAAGTTCGGGAATCACAGCGGCCATTTGCTTGATGATAAAAGCAGCCATATGTCGGTTGGTGCTCTTGCGCGGTCTTAGTGGAGGCATGCTAAAAGATTATAAAGAAATGGAATAAGTTTTAGGTAAAAAAGAAATGGATATGAGAGTGTATAAAATAAGAATAAGGTGAAGTTAAATTTTCTTTTTGATTGTGAATCCTAGAGTTAGTGAGGAGTAGATGTTAGTGTTAGATAAAATATAAATCTTTGTATATAAACAACAAACTGGAAACAATCGTAAATGATTTTGAGATTTTGAGGGGTTAAAGCTTAAAATTTTGAGATTTTGAGGTTTATAGAGTCGAAAAATCGTACATAAACCACCATGATTTGATATTCCAACACAAAAAAATTTTTTTATAAAAACAACGTTGGAGTCTAAACATGTGCACGAATCACCGCAATTTTTTTTTCATGTTTTCGACTCAAATAACGATAATAACACCATAAATCGGGATACAACGTCATGTCAAAGCACTAGTCCACGAATCACCGCAGTTCTATTGTTTTGACATCGAAAAATTAGGATGGCGACCGGAACGCTCGCATTCGACTACTTAAAGTATTGACATGTATAACATGGTTTGTGGCCAAGAAAACGAGCACTATAATCCCACCATTCCAGGTAAGTAAATCTCCTTCGATTCTTGGAATCTTTTTGTCAAATGGTCGTTTTATAATGTCTCGCTTCCTATGAGGGCTACGAACCCGATATAAATGCAACCTTTAAGGGATTATAAACAACGGGATCCAAGTTAATCTTGTAATCCATAAAACACAATGAAAATCTACTTTTTGCGTTTTAAGGTAAGGATACCTTGGAAATACTATGAAAGTGTGTGTATGTGAACATTTGGGATATTGGTGAATTTTAACCAAGTTTATAAAGAATATCGATATGAACAATCAAAATAGAGTAAACACGTATGAGCACACGTATAGGACCATAAGCATAACAATACTAGGACATTTCGTCTAACCACCTATCCTATTGTCATGGCTCTGATACCAATCTGTCACACCCCGACCAAAGGCAGCGGAACATGCCGAGGTGTAACGATTGTCCATAAGCACATGACACTAATTAAAGTGACAGTATTTAATAAACTCATTTCATTTCACAACATCGAAAATGTCACATAACAATTATCCATAAAATAACCATAAACAAGATATCACAAAATATGGCAAATTGATATTGTTCATTTTTACTAATATCCTAAGGTCTTTGATGTCGTTTTCTTCACAATCATAAATCAACCAAGATGCAAACCTGCAACATTTCATAAAATAAAGTTTGTCAACACAAAGGTCGGTGAGCAATTCATAAGTTTAATCATATAAGTATATAATAAAGATAGCCACAAAACTTGCATACGAAACGATAAATAAAAGTGGTAATTTGGATAAATAGATATCGCTAAACACATTAGCGACACCTAGCTATAAGGGGATGCCAAAAAGTCTAGGATTTTATAGTTATCGTTAATTGCATTACGTTAACGACACCTTGCTATAAGGGGATGCCAAATAGTCTAGGATTTTATAGTTCCACCAACCAAAAGCGATAAACACATAGGCATATAAGCATAGAACACCAAATCGAGCAATTATTTAGGTAAAGTATACAACTACGTTTGTGGTTTAAGATTCAAATATAAAGCATTTTGTTGAATAAGTATGAAATGTCACCCCCAAAATAAAAGATGGAAAATGGGGTATGAAGTACTCACCTTCAAGTAGTAAACTTGAAAGATGATAATTTGGAGATTTGTCGGAACGACGAGTTTAACGCACAATGCCTAAAAAGAAAAGAAGTCTTGAATTTAGAAAGGTTGTCTTGAAGGTCTTTAAACAAAATAAATGTTGAGAAATGTAAATAATTAAAATTCAAGGTTTAAAATGTGACTATTTAAGAATTTATAATAATAACCCTTTAAAAATGTAAGTTTGCTCGAAACCGGGTTAAAGTATCTAACCTTAATATTTACTCAACCTATGTTAAGTAATAAGGTGGGTAAAATGCAAGAATGCAAATCCCTTTGAAATAAAGATACTAAAACGGGTTTTTTTTTATCGAGTGTTCGGGTTGTCGGTTCGGGTCTTGATAATTGGTCAAACCCAAAGTCAACTTTCCAAAATATCGAATGTTATGAGATAACTCAATAAAATTTAATAAGACTTAACCAAGTATGTAGTTCCATTGTTTTAGAACTAACAACGCACGTTAAGCGAGTGTTCGGTTCTGTCGGTCCAAACTTTGTTATGAGATCAAGTTGGATCCAACATTTCCAAGTACTTAAGAAAATATTTAAAAATCAATTTGTAACTATTTTTAAAGAAATATACAAGTCTTGATGGCTAAAAAAAACACACTTGTGTGTCTTAAGCGAGCAAGAATCGGTTTGGTTCGGTTTCCATCTTACAACAAGTTCATAGATGGTTTCCACATGTCCAAACACTAAATAACTTGTATAATAATGTACAAATAAAAAAAATGCCAAAAGTTAACAATAAAGTCTTTAAACAAAAGTTCGGTTTTCGGTTCGGATCGTGTTTCGGGTTAAGACCGAGGTAAGATTCTACAAACCCATAACCATAGAATTTGTAAAAATGATTTTAGAAACTTAGATCTAACACTAAGTATGTTTAAACAAACAAAACTAGTAACAAAGTTCGGTTTACGTTTAGAGCTATTTACGGTTAAACCGAAGCATAGACTCTTAAAAACCCATAACCATGGAACTTGTAAACATGACCAACAAACTAAAATAAGCAAGATTAATATGTATGAACAAGTTATATAGATGTATATATATCAAGGACACGAAGTCCTCCATGAAGCCTTGCCTTATGGGGTCCGAAACCTCACCGACCGGAATCGGAGAAGTAACTACCAAAGGTAAACAAGGGGTGTATATTATATATATGTTGCACAACCATAAACAAGTATTAATAAGACTACATAAACTAATTAAGATGAAAGACCAAAATCCTTTAAGAACACTTAAGATGATAACCTTGAATCTTTGATTTTTGAGAGAGTTTTTTTTTTTTTGGAGTTGTAGCAAGGGAAAATAAAGAGGAAAGGTGGTGTATATATAGGGTAATGTTGGTGGTCAAATATGGGTGTGAGACACAAGAGTTTTCATGCAAAATGGATCAAGACAAAAACACAAAACAACAAAAAAATAAATAAATAAATAAAAATAAAAATAGGATGTTTTCAAGACCCAACAAGTGTGAAACAATATTGTAACATAAATCAATCATTTTGATTATAACATAAGCTTCGGTTTAAAAATCGGGTCGGTTTACATAATAAACAAATACAAAAACGAATACAAACAAGACCCGAAATTAACGAATGTCACAGTGGAGGTGGTGGTGTTTCGGGTTAGTGTTATTTAGGACCCTCAATCACTAGATTCTTTGTTTGGGAATGAAATGAAAATTGTTGGTTATGGGTGTATTTATAGTGATGGGAATGTATTAGGGCATGAATTAGCCTATGAAGGTTGGTTCTCGCTTAATAATACACACACACACACAAGTGACCGGTTATTTTATGATACTAAAAAAATTCTTTAAACGGCTAAAAACCATCAAAACACGACATATGTACTCAAAACTCAAAAGCGAGGTACTTGTGTCATACTATGTATGTAGCTTCCAACAAAAATACATGTAACATGGTTGCATTATTTGTATCGAGTATGAGTATGTACACTTGTTTAATCAATAAGATGAACACAACGGGGGTAAACAGACGTGAGCATTTGGATGCAATGCTATGATACTAGACGCACGGTTAACATTGCGTTGAACGCATTCTGGTTAAGCATTTTGGACACACATACAACTTTCATTCTATTCCAACGTAAGACTAGATTTAAATGAAAATGAAAATTAATGTTCAGTCTATTCCAAAAATGTTGCGGGGTTGTTTTTAGCCATTCGAATGATTTAATCAATGCCCCAAAATCTTTTTGTTATTTTAGTATTTCAGGATTATTTTATTTATCAGCTCTAAGATAAGAGTATCTTTAAAAGTGCACTCTTTTAGTTTTCTAGCTATAAATTCTTATCGTACTATAATCATTATAATCATGGAGAAAACAAAATAAAGACATCAACTACCTTAGGTTTAAATAAATAAAGTTTAAAGACTGAATCAAAAAGCAGTCATACGATAGTTGAAAAAATAAGCAATTTAACCGTGTTTTCTTTTACAAACAAAATACGTTTACAAACTACGTTATTCATAATGGTTTCCTAAAAAATAAAAAACGAGCATCACTATCACATAGGTTTCACTAAAAAGAATGGCCGGAACACAAATTTACTTATCAAAGCCACTAAATTCATTAAATCAAGTATGTTTTTAACACTTAAATGTCGATTTTATGTTATTATAAATGAAATATTAATTGAGTGATTAGTAGAACACATTCCATTCCACTTAATTAACTATTGGATTAAAGGTTGGTTGTCTTGTAGTTGATCATAATATGATTACATAGAATAACCTTTTGAGGTTTTGTTGTTTACACTTTCCACACGTCCAAATCACTTATATGATATACCTAGAAGCTCATCTATGCAATATTATAAAACTGAACCGTACGTTAATTTGTGACTTTGTCACATATATAACTTCATAACCTTTTTCATAATATATTCTTCCATTGTCTCCTTATTTTTCATTTCGTTTTCTCTATGTCGATAGAATGAAAAGAAAATACACGCTGACATCATTACACTGCTCGTGTTTGTTCTCTGGCCTCTTTTTTTTATGCAAATAGGGGCTTTTCTTATAAGCTTTTTATAAAGTGAAAAACAAATTTATGGAGCGAGATGTACAAGATTTTTAATAATTGAGAAACAAACTGATTTAGGAAAATATGAATTTTAGTTAAATTCTAGGGATAAGGATGAGGGATTGGATGTGAATGTCTTGCTAAACGTATCCCCTCCATATGATTTTTACTAAATTAATGTATACCCCCTTTGAACTTATCAAATTAATTAATTATCATTTTCTTTTAACATTATTTACATACATATTAGTTCCTTCAACATTTTGTTTCACTTAATAGTCTCCACTAAATATATAAAATTAAAAACTTTTTTGTTATTATTAATTATCTTTTATTATTATCATGTAAATATTAATTGTTTAATTGTTAATAGTATCAGTCTCTCTCTGACACACATATTTATATATAGTTTTACAGATATAATAATGTATCAACAGTGATAATAATAAATATTATTATGATTAAAGACAATAAACATAAAAGGAGATAAACAAAAAAAAATTAAAACATTAAAGAGAGAAAAAAAAACTTTTAAAAAGACCAATTTTTTTTAAAAAAGGTTAGAGGATAGTAATATGTCAAATAAAATTATTGAATGAAGTTAAAGTTTAGGAGAGGACGGTAAGAAATGAGGAGTACATTTAGGCTGACCCCATAAATAGTGTATTAGTTCATGTGAAATTCCGGTTGTATTCTCCTAATTTAAGTCAGTCATGTTGTTCTAGTTCTAAATGGACATTGGTATATACTTTAAAAGTATATTTAAAGCATGTTTGGGATTGAGTTTGAAAACTGTTTATTGGCTATTTTAAAAAACCATTTTGAAAAGCAATGATTTGAGGCTTTTGGAAAACTGTTTTTTAACCGTTTCAGAAACTAAAAGAAAATATTTTTGTGATTGCCAAACACTTTTTAGCTTATTGGCTTTTAAATACCAATAAGCTAATAAGTTGTTTTCAAACAAAATCGCAAACATGCTCATGGTTTGTCAAATTAAATAAGATAATACGAAAACAGTGAAATTATAAAAATACAACGTTTAAGTAAAAATGTATCTCGTAAAGTTGATTAATGGGCCGATATCAAAGCCCAGGCCCATTTTCAAGAACCTGTTCTTAGCCTCTTAGGTTTTCTTCTTAATTATTCTAACTTTATTTCTCTTTTCATTGGTATCAAAATCTATAGCTATGTTTTTTTTTATATTAATTTCATTAAAAAGGTCATTTGCAAAAGTGTATGTAGGATGTTTACTAAATACATCCACTTTTAATACAAAACATATATTAAACTCGTCACATGAAGAGGCGCTATCTATGATCTGGTTTGAACATGCAAAAATAAATGAAATGATATCGAACGAATTAAAACTCTCATTCCCTAAATGTTCACATCACATGTATATTCACAATCGTGCTCCAAATCCTTAAGATAATGATAGTACCTAGTATGTCGTTTCCTACCACACGACATTATTATGTGTTCGTTTATTTTGTTTCCAACGATCACTGGTTTGTTATTAACCAATTTTTAGTTCGTTATACAACGATCCCTTTACATTAAACGTATCTCTCGTGTGAATTAAAAATCATATATGTAACTTCGTAATAATCAGTATATTAAAAACCCTAATTTTATATTGCATACAAAATTAACTAAACATTAAAAACTTCAACATTAATTAACAAACCCTATAACAAAAAAAAATATTAAAATTTCCCGCCATATTTTCTATTTAAAAACACCACTTCACCGTGGACCGGAGAGTTCTATTGCTTGTCCAAGTAAAGAAGAGTCGGTGAGATCCGAATATCGCTCCGAAGACGACAACTCAGGCGTCCGATACTTCGTACTTGACTCAACTCCTTGTGAAGCTTCCCATTTCTCGGCTAACCCATCGCCTTCTAGCATTCGTACAACTTCAGACATCTTCGGCCTGTGGCCGGGAAGATATTGTGTGCATAGTAATGCCACTTTGACGATTTCCTCTAATTCAATCCTATCGTAATTGTTCTTCAAGTCTTTGTCGACTAATATTTCGAGTTTCTTCTCTTGATGAATCTTTTTCACCTGTGAAATCAAAGTTTATAGATCATTTATTTTCCGGTTTTTATTATATAGACATGTGCGAGGTGATGGAAACACATACACCGGTAATTATGTACATTGTTGATTTTTTTTAATATAAAGATATATCAATATTATACTCAAATTAAAAAAAATATAAAATGTTTGTTTATGTGATGTAATTTTTTTTATAGAAAAAATATTAACGTATGAAAAGGTTATGGTCGACTGGTCGTTTAAAAATCGTAAGGGAAGTTGATTTTCAGTAAGCAATATATTTAAAAGATTGTAATATTTTATAAGCTGTAATAACTTCTTTTAAAATTATGTAAAATCACGTTTTTGTTATCTTAAATTCTTAATATGTATTATAAATTTATAATACAAGTATATATATATATATATATTTTAAAATGTATTTATTACAAATAAAAACTTTTATTATTATATAAATAATAATTAAAAAAAGTTAATTTTTATTTTCCAGTGATATTGCATAGCCGGAATCTTTATTTTCCGGTGATGTAGCGTGGCACAAAAAAAATGAAGAATTGGGTTTACCCAATCAAGCATTGCTCCTTTCTGGTTAGCGGCTTTGCCGAACTCTAAAGCGCATTGACCGGTGATGAGTTCAAGAAGAAGGATTCCGAAGCCGAAAACATCTGTCTTTTCGGATGATTGGCCCGTGGAGAGATACTCGGGTGCTATATGGCCCACGGTACCACGAACCGCAGTGGTTACATGTGAGTCTTGATGGTCCAACAGCTTTGCCAAACCAAAGTCACCAACAACTGCTTCACAACAATCATCAAGAAGTATGTTTGCAGCCTTCACATCTCTATGAATAATTTTCGGGTCACATTGTTCATGAAGATATAGTAACCCTCTTCCGGCCCCTAATGCGATTTTCTTCCGTGTGGCCCAATCCAACACTGGTTTTGCTGTCAAACGACGGGTAGAATAAGTTAGTTACATAGCCCAAAGCGGCCCATGGGCGGGACTTGACAATAGTCGTTTCGGCCCAATGGTTGGGCCCAAACTTTAGTAAAGGGTAAGCCTGATAATAATATTTGGACCATACTATGCGGCTATGCGCACACCACTCAGAGATTATATTGTTGTATAACATTTTCCATATGTGATATCATCTTATAAGGTTATATGACACGTATGATAAAAAAAATGTCATACATGGGCGCAAAAAGTTATATGACATATGTTAGAAAATTTTATATGGGCCGATATTATAATAATAAAGCTTTTATACAAGTTGTTATACAAATTGTTTAAGATGGCCTGTAAAGTTATGTGACGTGTATAACTTTACTAAAAATAACATATGTGACAGTGATGTGATGTGTTTCCTTAGAAGTTATACAGATCGTATAACCTTATATGGCCCGTATAACAACATCCTAGTACTCTAGTAAAAATGGTACCTTTAAGACGCGAAGCCACACTGCCATTGGACATATAAGGGTACACCAACAATTTTTCGGTTGGAGTCATGCAAAACCCGTATAATCTAAGTAGATTCCGGTGTACAGCTAGACTAATCATCTCAACTTCCGTTTGAAACTGCCTCTCTCCACCGGCGGAACCACCATCTTTGAGGCGTTTCACCGCCACATAACTACCATCTTGTAGTTGTCCTTTATAAACATGTCCAAAACCACCTTTACCTAATATGTTCTTGTTACTAAAATTGTGTGTTGCAATTTGAAGCTCCCTAAATTGAAATTTCCTTAGATTTCCTAGTGACACTTCCTCGCGAAATTTATCTGATAAAATTCGATCAAGAATCTTAATAAAGTTAATAATACTCATTCTCATTGCAAACTGAATATTATTTACATTTTACAATGGGCCATATGGGATAGGGAGGCAGGGAGGTCGACCGCCTTAGGCCCGATCATCCCAGACGCCCAAAAATTTTAAAAATATATATATTTATATAAATAAAACTGTATTAGGCCCAATCAAAAGTTTTGTTTAAATAATACTCAATAAGTCAGGCCCAAAATCCAAATCATATACAACACTCGATTACTTTTTATACATGACTTAGCATATTACTTAAGACCCGAATTTATACTCATATAGCGCAAAATTTTTTAGCTATTCTCGGAGACGGCCCTGATTTTACATACCTTTGACATCAAAGAATGGTTCTTGATTGTGCCTTCGCCTCCACCAAATTAACACGAGTCCAAAAATGAGCAACGAGATGCACCCGAGGCTTGTACTAATAGCAAGAGCAAGTTTATGACCTTTTGATCTTGGCATAGTGCTACCACCTTCAAAAAAGATAAAATATTAATGAAGTTTATCTTCACTAAATCAAGAAAGTTTGCATAATATTATTTTACCTTGAGTAGTGTTTAAAGACATTGACATGGGCATAAGTGTCATTCCATAGCACTGTTGTTCGGATCCCGTTCGGCATATTAAAGGGTTCCCAACAATACTGCCACAATAGATTCATTAGATATGTATTTGATCGTGTGCACGCGCTAAGTATTCGGGAGTGATGTAGAGCTTACTTGAAGGTCTTAGAAGGAAACCGAGGAATCGGGCCGCTTAAGTTATTGAATGATAAGTCCCTACATTTAATGCAAAACATTAATATGTAGTTATGTACTATGTTAAGTGGTGTTAAATGTTAATCAAGACTTAAAGAGAAGACATGAATTCTTACACAAAAGCAAGTTGAGTCATATTGGCTACTGATTGTGGGATTGGACCAGAAAGACTATTGTTGTTAAGTCTCCTGTGAAAGTCAAAGTTTGTGAAAGTCAAAGTTAGTCAAAGATCATTAAAAGTTTTAACTTTTAATGTGACATGATTATAACAAGCTTACATGTATTGAAGACTTGTTAATTGACCTAAAGAAGATGGGATTTCATTGGTGAAATGGTTATCAGAAAGATCAATTGTTTGAAGCTTCTTTAGTTTACCAATTTCCTTAGGGATCGGTCCGGTAATCCGATTATTTTGCAATAATCTGCACCAAAATCACTCATTAAACATAATTAAAAGATGCACATTTGACCATTTTTGTAAAGGTTGAATCTTTTTATTGATACTTATTACTTACACAATTTGGAGATTGGTTAATTTGCCAATGCTTGGTGAAAGTGTGCCGGATAAATTTTGGCTTGGTGTTCCCCTAATGATCATTTGAAAAAAAAATCAAATATTAAACAAATTTTCGATTATGATTCAAATGATTACAACAGAGTGGCAGGTAAACCGCAGGTAAAACAGGCAACAAGTTGCATAAATTCTGGCTAAGTGTTCCCCTAATGATCATTTGAAACAAGAAATTTTCAAATATTAAACAAACTTTTCGATGGCCATTCAAACGATCACAACATAGTGGCAAGTAAAACAGGCAACAAGTTGCAGGGCTTGCAAGGCAACCCTATGTTGAACAGCAAAATCGATCCTACTAAAAACAAAGAAAATTTAATGGTTAATGAAGATTGACTTACAAACCAATGACAAGAGATTCTGAAGAGCAAGTAACCATGGTCCAACTACAAGGGTCAACAGAATCAGCATCCCAATTCTCAAGAACACCATGAGGGTCCAACAATGAAGCTTTTATGCCCATCAAAGCTTGAACTATAAAGATTTCAAATACCCACATCAAAAATCTGATTTTTAAGCTTATGAGATCAAGATTCACAAAAAAGATTCAAACCCACCTTCAAAGTTTACACCTTTAGGAGAAAGCAAGCCATTTGAACAACCAAAAAGCATCAAGAAACATATCAAGAACCATAAAGAACCAATCTTTATTTGAACCCTCATGTCAAAAGAGTCTAAAAACTTGAACTAACTCAATGCAAGTTATATGCATGTGCAATGTTTAAGTTGTCAAGGTTGATGATGATTGTATATTTTGTAGCCATTTTACATAATAATCTGATAGACCCAAGAAAAAGCAGTGTGTGTTGTTTTTTGTAGAATAAAGAGAAGTAGCATGCCTGGCACTGGGACAGGAGTAACAAAAAAAATATATGAAAATAATATAACTTTTTCTCATACTTCCTGACAATTTTAGTAAACTTTAAACTAAAATAAAGCAACTAACAAATAAAGGTAAAATTATTGAGGAGTGAGAAATGAATAAATGATGATTGATGGTTTCCCTTAATTCTTTGTTGCTTAAATTATGCATTTGCCATATAAAGGAGAGCATATGGTGATAATGGTGTTTATTTTATATAATCACTCCAAGAATTTTAGCTTTTTTGTTTTTTTTTTTAAATTAATAAAAGACAAATTGATTAATAATTAAAAATATTGTGACCCACATGATCAAACATGTAAATCTTTAATGGGATTTTAGGATTTCCATGTGTAGTTGAATTTGTAGTTTCTTGGTGGATTTTTGTATCCTATCTTTCATTTTCAAGACAGGGACAATTAGGTGTGAAACATTCCATTTAATATTCTCACATATGCTATTAATTTAAGTGGAAAATGGTTGAAATCTTTTAAATTTTAATTTTTCTAAATAAATATTATTATATTTGATACTAGTTTGAGGCCCGTATATTACGCAGGTAATTGATGAAAATTTTAAACTTTAACCATTAACTGAAATACAGTTAATAAAATAATCATATATATTGCTAATACAATTATAATTTACATTAGAATTACATAAATTACGTAATTAAGATTACACAAATATGTTACCAATAAATAAAACCATCATTGTACACTACAGTTCTGATTGTATTGGTCGGTATACATTGTTTATCAAAAATCAAAATCTTTAGTTCATGTCTGCTTGTAACTCTTGATAAAGAATTAAAAGTTAAAATGTGACACCTACGGAATTGTTTGAATGAATAAGATTTTTACTTTTTTTATAGGTAATAACGCATTCGTTTTAAAGTATAGAAAACTACACTGAACATCTTTATGTTTATCGTTTGTCAGTCGTTTGGTTCTTTCCAACTGAAAATCTAAGGTGGTTAGTGAAACGAAATGTAAAACAATAAACATAATACGGATTTGTTTGAATGAATAAGATTTTACCTTTTTTTAGATATATGGTTAAAAACTTAATAACACATTTAATTTTTAAGTAAAGAAAACTGCACTAAACGTCTTTTATGTTTATTGCTTGTCAATCGGTTGGTTCCTTCCAACTGAAAATCTCATGTAGTTAGTGAAAATTGAAATGCACAACAACAAACATAAATGATGTTCAATGAAAAATGAAAGGTTTAGTTATCTATAATCATATTTAATAATAAATGAATAAAAGTGAAATTTAATGTTTTAATTATTTTTTATACTTGGGAGGGTGTTTGGTTTGAATGTTGCTTTATTGAATGGTGATTCAATGCTCCACTCATAGAATTCACTTTTTTCACACGCTTCATTGGGAAGAATGGTCCCTTTTTATATGCGTAAGGCACCCGATGCTATTAATATTAAAGAAAAGTGAGAGAAAAAAAGACAATAACAATATAACTTTTTAATGGTGGTTACTACGTTTATTAGTTTTATATATTTAATAAAAGAAAGGTATTTTCCTATAAAAGATATTAGATAAGATAGGATTTATCCATCCAATATGGTGTAGTGGTAGGAAGCTTGAGTTTCTCAATGAAAACTCAATTTTAATTCTCATTTATAACACTTTGGGAGGATGTGGGTGGCTCTATTAAGGAAGAGTGAGATCTTTGTGATTTTCAGTTCGATCCTGAGGACATCCGGGTTTTACCACCAGTGGGCCTTCGGGCAGTGGGTTATCTTCAGGCAGTGGGTTTTCCTTGGAACTGGAGATAACTTTGAGCCGCTTAGGGGCTCCGTACGGCTGGGTTGGGCCAGCTCGTGGTGGCCTTTTGCTATTGGGTCACCCTGTACGGAGTACCTTGGCATTTTATTTTTGTTGGTCGTTCAAAAAAAAAGATAAGATAGGTTTTTTTTTTCTTTTTTACAATAATATAAGTAACATTCTTCTTGTCTCAAATGATAAAAATCATAAATATTAAATTTTTTTTCTTTACACTTTTTGAGTCATTTGGTATACTAAAAGCCTTGTAAGACCATGTGTAGTAGATGGAGGAGCTCTTATGGGAGCGTCATGCGTCATGTGACGCCACGTCATCATAGGGGTTTTATGGCTAAAATGAATGTGGTGAATGAAGCCTCTACTAATCATTATCTCTTTATTAATAATATCATTATTGATTAAAAAGAATAAAATAAACCATCCCACCAATTAAAACCAACCCTCCCCCCCCCCAATAGTGCCCCTGAGGCATTGTTCTTGGCACTATGGTGGTTCCATGGGGTGGGGTAGCGCCCCACCACGTAGGGTCTTGCCAGTCAAATGTCGTTTGGTATGAGATGATGAAATATAAATGAATTTTTCATGGACTTAGGGATAGGTTTCGGATGAGTAGAGAACTATTTTTATGCACCGTCAACAACTTGAAAAGGCAATACCGTTTTTAGGTATCTTTTGATGCTAGCTAGAGGATAAATATCTTTCAAGTTGTCGCAAAGCATTACTTCAACTAGCTTACGTTATAGTTTGCAATGCGTGAATGAATACTTGAAGATGTTTATAAAAGTTTCAAGTCATGGGTTATTTGATCATTTTTGTACCGGTGTTATTCAAATGCACGAACGTGAATAACTACGTAAACAGACAACAAACAATGTACATATTTTATACGTGATGGGTTTCTGGTGATGCTCGGTAGTATTGATTGTACACACACTAGCTTGAGATATTGTCCGATGAGTTGGCGGGGTCAATTCATGAGAGGTGATCACCAGTACCATACAATTATGCTCAAGGCGGTACTCTCGAGCGATATACGGTTTTGGCATACATTTTTAGTTTTGTGGGTTCCAACAATGACATTCTCTTTTTCAATTAAACATCATTAAACAACAATGCGCTCAATAGAACTGTGCATCATACTTCATTTCTAGTTAACATGACACAATATTGCAAATATGAATGTTATCTTGCAGGCAGGATATACCCGTGTCGGGCTTGCTTATGAAAGCATATTCAATTCCGAACACTTGTAAGCAAAAAATTCAAGTTAGCACAAGTATTGGCTCGAAAGAACGTGGAACGAGCATTTGGTGTCCTCAAAGCGTGCTGGACTATACTTAAAACTCGAAATTGCCTACACATCGTACAAAAACTAAAAGAATAATGTATGCGTGAATCATATTACATAATTATGATCTTACAACATGATGGTCTTGCATAATGCACATTTTAAGAAAACGAGCTCTCATCCATTTAGTATGTTCTATAAGTAAATAACTAGACTGCTCGAGAATTGCATTGCAAAACAAATTTATACAACATATGAGGGGATCTAGCTTAGCATATTTCAAGTGTCCACATATCCACACTCAACGGATAATTTGTTGCTTTTTTATGTTTTTATATTCTCATGTAGTTTTATATTATTTGCTATTTTTATATTAATGATATGTAATTTCTATCAAATAGTTGCTTTTTAATTATTATTATTATTATGGAAATTAATTAGCATTATTTAAAATAAAACAAGTTTAGAGTTTAGGAAGGTTAGGGACAAGACCATGCATTTAGAGCATTTACATCCAATCCCTCGTCCTTGTCCTTGTCCTCAGCCTTAAAAATTAAAGAAGTTAATAACATAAACCGCAATTTCATCCCATTCCCATCCCTAAACCCCATCCCCAGATTCACCTGATCTAATTTTAGCTTAATGTTGACACATATACATGTTATTTAAGTTATATGTAAAGACATAACTAAAAACAATATAGCGATGGAAATGTATGAGATTTTTATAAAACGGCATAAATTTAAGTCATGATGATTTTGAGTTAAATTATAAAAATGAGGGTGTGAAATGAGATGTGAATGCTTAGAAAAGAGAAAAAAGATATATTGAAGAAGGTGATTTAACATATGTGAAAGAGAGAGATGATGCATTCATACAAGAAGTGTGAGAAGTTTGGGACGACAACCACCCCTTTGAAAGTATTTTAATAAAAAGAAATGAAAAGTAGTTAACGTTATTTTAATTGAAAAAAAAGTCAATACAATTGTGTGAATGAAACAAGAACAACTTAAAGGGTTATTACTTGTTACCGTAACCTCGTACATTAGTACTTTCCAACAACATGTCCTAAATACTATAAATATGATTAGTAAGAGGGAAAATTTTAAAAATAAGCGTTTATGAAAACAAATTACAAGTTATAGGTGTCATTTGCAAGAAATTCCAGAAATATATATTATAAACCAATCGTGATGAGTATATTTTGATAACACACGAGTAGTTTGTAGAACCAATTAAAACTTGCCACGTACCTTTAAACTAACCGTAACGAACATGCTCACTAATCATTTACTCGTCACGACTAAATAAGTATCACGCCTCATAATCAACGCCAACGAATAATTCATAAGTCCTTTAGTCGCGACGACTAGTTTACATTCCCTACATGAGTAGTTTATTTGTAGTTAACTTGTCGCGACTATTTTAACCTTACAATCTACTCGTCGCGACTAAAGTACTTATGAATTACTCGTGGGCTTTGATTATAAGGCATGAAACATATTTAGTCGTGACAAGTAAATAATTATAAACATGTTCGTTATGGTTAGTTTAAGGACACGTGACAATTTTAATTGGTTCTACAAACTACTCGTCATGACTAGTTTGTAGTACCTATTTCTGGAATTTCTTGCAAATGACGCCTAAAACTTGAAATTTGTTTTCATAAATGCTTATTTTCGGAATTTTCGTTAGTAAGGGGGTGTTTGGATTCCTTATTTTACCTTCTTATAAATTTTCTTTAAGTTAATAAGTTACAAAAGTGTAACTTATAGAACTTTTCCTCTCAAAATATAAGCAATCCCAAACATCTTATTACTTTTCAAAAAGTTAATAAGTTATAAGTTGGTGAAAATAAGCAAATCCCAAGCACCCCTTAAAATCCAAACATGAAACATAATCTAATATCAAGATAAACAATAAATTATATAACTTATAATTATAATATTTTAAACTAAATATATATTTGTAAATGGATAGAAAGGAGAAGGTTGTGATTACATGGTGGCAGGTGAGAGTAGGTAAGAAACAAACTAACAAAGCACAATCATCCAAATAAACAGGAGGCTTGAGTTGAGAGTAGTGGTTTGGAACAACAAAACACACGTACACACACTTGTCTGTTAAATCTGGATGCTTTGTGGTTTGTACATTTATGCTGCACGAGTGGTACTGTAGATCAAACAGTAGCACCCACTCTTGCTTGCAGTTATGACTTATGAGTATTAGCTTCACTTTTATTTTTTTATTTTTTGGGTACACATTCCTTTTTAATATTAATTGAATTGAACATTTGAACTACATATGGAAAGACAATTTGAAGCTCCAAACTAGTGGCGTAGCTATAAATTTTTTTATGGGTTCAGAAATTTTCGATGGATGGACGACCGGATGTCTATCATTTAAGTTTGGGTTTTCTATGGGTTTGATGTTGAAATTTCTATATATGCAATGTCAAAAATTTTATCATCTTTATCGCTTGTATAATTGTATTAACCAACAAGCCACATGTGTTATCGCTTGTATCATCTTTATCTCCTCTTTATTGCACCTGCATTTGCTCTGATAGTCTAATAACGCTTGACTGAATCAAAGTGGGATAACACTGGTAGTTTGACCCAAGAATGAGTGATAGACCTCGTTTTATAGCTTCGTTGTATCAATTTGTGTACATAATAATTTTTTCTTTCATGTAATAGTGGATAAACGAATGTATTAATTTAGAAGTGTTGTAGTTGTAAATGGTAGTTGATTTGTCAATGCCATGTGGACTGACAGTCAAAGCAATCTAATTTTAGTGGCTGTGATGGATAATTACCATATCATTGGTTAGATGATTCATGTATCCCAAATAAATTTAAAAAAATAAAATAAAAATGCCCGGTTTTTTATTTACTTTTTCTTTTTTACAGCAACATACGATTATATGCTTAAGAATGAATGAATAGTATTTCCTCGATAGTTTTTTTCTACATATATTAAATGCTATATATCTCTCTCCAGGATAATAAATAAAAATAAAATCAACGCTCTATTGTTTCTAGATCAAATCAGTTATAATTTTGTCTCATATTTTCCTGTTGTCTTAGCTGAGACTAAGTGTGTGACCCAAGTTTAAATTCCATCATAGACGACCTTGATTAGTTTAAAACCAAGTTAGAATTGGTTCGTGTTTTGAAAATTTGAATTTATTTGCGGGCTGTGTACCAACAACTCTTCTGACATCAAATGGGTATCGTAAGCATAAAACAAGTAAAGTTTCTAACCAAATACTCCTAGTTTGTATAATATCAAATTGTTATGTAGAGAAACTATTTTTAATAAATATCAAAATGTGTAATTCATAAATAGATTAATAGTCACTCATTTTGTTATTTTTATCTTATTTAAAAAAATAAAACTTTTATTTTTATCAAAACTATTTCTATAAACAATATCGATTTATCATTACAAATACAAATATTATTTTTGGTTTTCTAATCGATATAAATGTACAATTACTTGTTGAAACATTTGTAAAGAACACTATTTTAAACTTCAAATCTTTAAAAGGGATTAGTAGTTATATATAGAACCCTCCTAGTAATAATAATAATAATAATAATAATAATAATAATAATAATAATAATAATAATAATAATAATAATAATAATAATAATAATAATAATAATAATAATAATAATAATCTTTCTACTAACTAGCATTATACAATTTAAATAACCTAATTTTTCTACTAACTCCCAAATAGCATCTAACAAAATTAATCTTTAATATCTTGGTGTTGCAAAAGATCGAGGCTATTTTGTATAAAGTTGGAACATAGATCAAATTAGTTGAATAACAGAAGGCAATTGCTACTAAATTTCATATTATGTTTATTTAAATCTCCATGTTTGTATAGTCTAATTGTTTTTAAATTATTATTATAATTTATAGCAAATAAAAAAGTAATTCGGTGTCGATATATGCAATATGCATCCAGTATTGTTATCCACGTATAATAATATTGTATTAAACATTACATGTATGTGTATCTGAAAAAATATAGTAAACTCATGTCATGCTGCTGTGAACTTAATTATAAAAATGACATGCTGATCAAAACATCTTATAGTAAAGTTAGATTATCTTTATTTAATTTGTTATTATTTCAAAACGTCTCTCACAAAAACCAAATATGAAAAAGAAAATTTATTTTTAAAATTTTTATCAGTAATCCATGAATTGACGGTCACCAGCGGATTAATTAATATCATATCATGCAAAATCTGGTATTGTCGAAGTATATGAATGTTAACACATGTCTTAATAAGTCATATATTGCTCGATGACACCTAAGATTTTTTGCATCATATGTTAACGATCTATTATTAATCCGCTGGTGATCATCATCGATCATCTCGAATGTAGGTGTCATCGATCCGGTAACCCACATTGCATGCGAGACTAGTTGCACAGTCAACTATAGATGGAGCTATATATACAAGACTGGATGCAATGTTTTTATGTTATATATCCTGAATTATAACGTCAAGCTCATTTTTATTGAGTTTACATTCTATAAGATTGGGAATTTCATAATAACTTGGTTGAAATATTTATGTAAACTTTTGTGAATTTGTAAAATCTTTTAGTTTGATTTGTGTTACTATATATGTATGTGTTTGTCTGTATATTTATGTACATTGTACCTTTTGGATGTGTTTGAAAATAAAAGAAAACTAAAAATTATAACAGGGTTTTAAATTAAGAATTTTAGCAACAGACTTATGACTGAAAATATGTTGCAATTAAGAAAAATGAAAAAAAAAAAAAAAAGCCGACCCAAATAAGGTCGGGTTGTTCGGTTTTTAGGTTAAACGGGTCGGGTAAATTTGGGTCAGGTTTCAGGTTTTAAAAGTTATAAAAATTATTCACCTTTAACAAGATCATAAATAAATAAAACCATGAGTTAAAAGAAGTTGCTTAACTCAGATTTTCATAAGTATCTTTTGACGAATATTCAAACCGATAAACATTTCAGCATAATAATTGTGTATATTCTAAAATCGTTTTTCGTTATCTGAAGCATACACCATAGGGAATGAAACATATAGTAGCATCTATACAATCTTTCACTTTCCATTTTAACATAATAAACCTTACAAGCATATCACTCACACAAATGTTTGAATTAAAAAAATTCTACCGTAATTATTCCCATATTAATCTAACATCAATAAATTA
Organism: Bidens hawaiensis; assembly: GCF_021521415.1. Lineage (NCBI taxonomy): Eukaryota > Viridiplantae > Streptophyta > Magnoliopsida > Asterales > Asteraceae > Bidens > Bidens hawaiensis. Next base: position 27,565 of record NW_027495030.1, read on the forward strand.
GACTACCAAAATAATCCACACAGTTAAAATTAGCATTAACTTTGAGATATTCGGGTTGTTCGGATTTACCCGATTAAGGATATTTCAACCCAAATACCGACCCAATTGTTTGATCTCAGGTTATGAGTTTAATCGGGTCGGGTAAATTCGAGTCGGGTTATTCGGGTCTTGGGTCGCTTTTTATCGGGTTCGTTATTCGGGTACGGTTAAAAAACACACCCCTAATTGAACATGGACCTTGATTATGTTTTTTTTTTTTTCAAAATTTAACAAAACATATTAGATATAGTTTATAATTTTTATATAAGATGTGCGTAATTAGGTTGTCTATAATCACATCAAAAGCGATTGATAATATATAACATAATACGCTGGTTTTATTATTTTGTACGCCTTAAAAGAAAGTTACCTAACAACTAAAGAATATAACGCCGTTTTCTTACTTATGAAGACTTCTTTTAGAGTTGGTGGCAAGTCGAATTCCATTTCCTTATTCAACAACTTGGATCTGATTTAATGTGTGCTAAAACATGATCAAGATAATGAAAATGATTAACTTGTTCCCCTCGTAGGCCATTAGTAGTTACACGAGTAATCAAGTGCTTGAACCATTCATCTTAGGTTGTACTTTATCTTAGCATGTGATGTGATATATTATGTCATAATAGTAATTTATCACACTTATAGGGGTTAACTTTTAGAGATTATTAAATAATTTTTTATATGTTTTTAATTTCTTTATGGATTCTGATTCTTGCTTTTTTTTAATATAATTTCCAAATATTCTGAAAGAATGCAAAAACTAGTAAAAGGATAAAAGTACTAAAACAAAACTAAATTGACCCAACATTAGGAAGAAAACAAGGACTAGAAAATGACAAAAATGCCCCAAGGACCAGGGTCATCAAGTGACAACATAAGCATGGCAAAATTGTCTTTTACCACTTCAAATACTTAATTAACTTACTCATAATCAAATTAACTAATGAGATCGAATCATACTATAAAACCGGTGAGTCGATTAAATGGTTTTCTGAAAATCGATAATAGTGGATCGGTTATCGTTAACAAGGTTTCCATACTCGTCAAAACCAAACTAGACCGGTTATATACATGTTTTTTAAATTTTGTAGATTATATGTACTTATGTTGATTATATGTAATATACTAATTTATACATATATGTAATAATAATTAATTCATTTTTTAACAATGTTTGGAACTACTCCCAATACCCAAAATAAGTTTTCCTAAGAAGAGTGTCAACCGTCCATACTGATTTTAATGCTCCAAGCCTCACCCAAGAACACCATTAAAGAGGAAACCCATAACTGTGAGAAAACCCCAAGTCCAAACTTTTAGGTCAATATCATGCCCAGTTATATCGTTTTGAGTTATTTTTAGCTAAACAATTCATGGTTAATCAGCTCATAACCAACCCACTATAACCCTTCAAAACTGATTAATCGAAACCGACATAACCAATCGGTTATGCTTATCCGATAACCGACATCTTGCTTTTGGTTATGGTTTTAGGCCAAACCCGACCTATAGACACCCCTACTACAAATTAAATAACTAAGCTGGCTTGAGGTTGGAACATTTGTGATGGTGAATCCTAGCCATGATGAAGAAGTGATTAGCCTTTTCTCTTGCTTTCTCTTTGAACATGTATAAAACCATAGGCAAATTTTTCTTTTTCTCCTAAGGATATTTATTTTGCATCTTAAACTTTGAATTAAATAATAAATATTAAATACCCATTCTTTATGGAAAGGCTCCTACTCCACTAGAGCAAACTTCACATGCTTCTCATTTTTCTTTTGTAAAAAGAAAACATCTTTTGGTCTTCTTTTCTTTGTTTAGGGTCCATTTGTGTCATCTAATTTGCTACAAGCCTGCAATCATGTGGTTCTATTGATGGGATCCAAACTTGAAAATATCATGATTTTGTGCCCAAAAAGATGTGCAAAATGCAAATTAGTTCTCTATATTTCTTTTGAAAATTTGAAGTCTTGTATGTTGATGTTATAAAGTAGTCCAACATACTCAAATGATATGTTTTAGCTTTCTTTCTCTGCTGAAAGACAGGTAAGAAACCAACGGTCCGGACTACACTATACGTGGACCAAAACAATTTTATTTAGGGTAGTTTGTGTCTTTAATATAACTTTTGGGTCAAATTGGGCCGTGTGGGCCTCTTGTTCGGTGGTAAGAGGTTTTTCCCTTATGAGTTTCCTCATGCGGAGATCTCGAGTTTGATACCCTAGGACGTCAAAAATTGTGATGGTTAAAATCCCGTCACAGGATTCGAATTTGGGTAATGGTAATTGGTGAGTCAAAGGCTTAATGCGGATCTAAAAGCCGTTCAAAACAAATTATAAAAAATTGGCTACTGGTTTGTAACGGGAAACCATCATTTTGGTTTAACTAAATTCTATGATTTAATATTTTAATTACATACTAAAACTTAATAATAAATGTTGGCATGTTTAAATTTCAATAGTTTCATCTATGAGTAGCTTTTAAGTGTGTATGGGTCAAAAGTGGCAGTTTGATGTATAAGATATGATTAAAAAATTATAAAATGTTAATCTTGACCTCAAGTTAATGTTACCTTAAAAAAAAAATTGTACCATTTTTTGTATTGATATGATGATCACAAGTTGATTGAAATGTTGTCCTGTCAAATGTTACAACTTACAACATTTGTTGTCTTGTTGTTTCTTGTCCATATTCCAACAAACCTAATCAAATTCCTCTTGAAATGAAGTTTTTAATTGCAAGATAACTTACATGTGTTTGGTCGTATTCGTTGTGGTTTGCTTATCGACACATCATTTTCAACCCATCGTCGATCCACCAGAATGTTACCCCATTGACGTGTCATTTTCTATGCTCACTAACATTTATAGATTATTCGAGACGTATAAAGCAAGATATATAAATGTATAGAAATAATTGCAAGAAGGGCGTCAAACGAACAGTTCAACACCCCACTGCTGCTTTTTAAATTTATTAGAACAAATTTAAGAGCTCGAGTACATCAAGTTTCTCGTTTTTGTTCGAGTACATATAAAAATAAAATAAAATACAAAAACTTGTTAAAATTAATTAAATAAATAGTTATGATGGTTGATAAAATGGTCCCTAGAGGTTCATTTGTTCATTCCAGTGGCATCTTTGGCTGCATCTACTGCTCCTTGTGCACCTGCCTTCATCTGCTGTCCAGCCTGATCAATTTGTATATAGTTTAGTCAAATATAATATTTCTTCTAACATCAAAATAAATCATTTTTACTAAATCAAAATTATTTGGAAATTAATTTAAATATTGTGACCTGTTGTGCTGAGTCCTGGGCTGACTGAGCAGCTTGGCCAGCTTTGTCCATCAGCTGGTTACCCTTCTCCTGAAAACAACATAAATAACAAAACGTTACATACATAAATACGAGAAAACTGTAGCTCGCCAAGTTACATATATGTTGTTACTTGTACGCTACATATATGTAAGTGAGCTACATATATTTTCTTTTTTATATTTCTGTTTTTTACATCTAACCTTATAATTACTTTTTTTTATTTTTTTTAATTTATTTGGCTAGTAGTTGATTTTTCAGTTTTCTCGTAACTTTGTGGTTTTTTAAAAAACCCTCCTACGCGCATGCATGCATATACATACATATCTAATTGTTAATTTAATGAGTTTCATTTCTAAATTCTTTTCAAGATTAGCCTTTTATAAAAGATATCTAAAATATAATGAATATGAAGGTAGAGATCGAGATACTGACCTCGGCTTGGCCCTTGGCTTGGCCGGCTTGAAACCCTGCGCTTTGATCGTTGTTCATGGTTCTTGTTTTGAGATTTCGAAATGTATGAATATAAATGGATTGTTTGATGAAAATGTAAGAGGGGAGATTGAATTATATATATATAACATGTAAGTGCTTGTATTTCCATAAATTTGTGCATGTTATTTGGAGCATTTGAATAGGAAGACTTTTGTGTTTGAGGTAGAGAAGTTTACACTTGGTATCATCTTATATGATTTCTATTTTGATTCAATAAAATCGTCGCCTCCTCATGTCTTCTTACGTTCTTTTTACGAAAGTTAGCAAAAAAGCGAATAATCGAACCATAGCCAGAATAACCAAACCAATTTAGAAACTGGAGGTTTAATTATCGGTTTAGAATTTATATAACGGTTTTTAGGGGTTGGTTATGGCTATACGTGAATAACTGAACTAACCAAACCGAAACATCAATACAATTTATTTATTTTGTAAAGTAATATAGCATATATAGTAAACGTTTTGTTACACTTTTTTATAAATAATAACATATTACATATTAGTCGCCCCTTATTTTTCTTTATAATGTAACATGTTAGACTAAATTGACAATCTATACAGGTTAGACTAAAAACTACTAATTTATTTATAAAATATATTATTTACAAACTTCAAACTTGTTTCTTATTGAATTTTTTAAAGTTAAAAAGAAATATATAATGCTCAAAAATCGCTCGATGTCCGATCGAAAAATGCTCGATTCGGTTTTGGCTCGTTTTGATTTTCGTTCGATACGAATTTTTGCCGTTCGGTTAGGTTGTAAACGAACCAAGCAACGAGTAAGACTTCGCTCGGTTCGGCTCGACTTGTGAACAACGCTATATCAAATGCACCATAATTTGTGTAAACAAAATACTGGATCTAAAAAATGTTTCAAGCAATGGGCTTTGGCCCAAGTAAAAACAGACCGAACAGCGGAAAAAGTTGGGCTTAGGCCTTGGGTATATATGGATACCCAATCCGTTGGAGAGAAGAAAATCCCAAATACATAAATAGCTTTGGTCTTTGGATAATGCTTTAAAGTTTTAATTTTGTAGAGATTTTTTATGTTAAACAAACCTATTGAGCTAATAATTAAATAGTAAAGTAATGCATGCTTCAGGATTTCAGGCCATGTTTCGGATTCCTTATTTGCACCTCCTTTTATCGGTTTTGATAAGTTCCCTCCTAACTTATAAAAACTCTTTTTTCCTTCTCTAAAAAGTAAAAAAAAAGTCACATTTTTCAAACACCTTTTTTTAACTTATAAAAGTTAATAAGTTATAAGGAGGTAAAAATAAGGAATCAAAAACACCCCCTCAGTATTTATAATACTAGATTTATTTTTATCATTCTATATGAATAGAGTTGGTTGAACGTTTATATTTTGATATAAATTTATCAGAAATATAGTATTCCATATAAGCGTTATGATATACAAATAGGTTTTTCGATTCAAGGCGTGCGAATCAAATGAAAATAATACGTTGTAGAACTTTTGTACAATTTCAAATTAGTGGAATAATTATTGCGTTACTTCAATTTTGTTGTGGTGACTATTATAACACCATAACAAAACTACCCTAGAGTAATAATTATTTCGCTACTTGAAAAATGTAACGTAATAACTACTCTAGTGCCTCGCATATCAAGCAAATACGCACATTAAAATCTATGTGTTTCGAATTTCACCCCTTAACTCACTACGTGACTAAACACATTTCTGCTCAATAGGGCCAGATATTTTTAGACAACTTGATGCAAATCGAAGGACTATCAATGAACTTAAGCAAGAAAATTGGGCCTCTATATATGTTTAGTTTTATTATTATTTTAAAAAAGATGTTTATCTTTAAACTTGTTTAGTTTTATTATTATTTTTTAAATACCCTTTTTCCTTTTCTTTTTCTAGAGGTTAAATATTAATTTTTGTAGTTGAGATCATTTAATTTGTTAACCAACTTTTGACCCTAACTTCATCCTCGAATATTACATGGAAGATAATTGTAATTTGATGTTTCAATTATCTATTTCAGTCGTGAAAACAATTTATTTCACAGATGTCTTTCCGCTATTACTAGCACAACATCATTTATCTCAACGATTCCACGTTAGAAACAACCAGCTATTAGATTGCAAAAGCTAAACCGAAACTCGAGCATTGGTTTAGAAATAAAAAAACGATGGAAATAAATCGTGGCGTTTCAACGCAGAAATCATATTTTCACGTGGTGTGTCCTTTTGTTTAGGTTACTAAAAGTGCAATAATTTGATATGGATATATGGTACATAATGATAGATAAGTTTGTCGGGCCACTTCAAAAAGTCGTAATCGACACCAGTCCGCCACTTGCTTCTTATGTTTATTGGCTTTTCGAAGAGTTTTGAAAACCTTGCTTTTGTGGGAAAAAAATACGATAATAAGTTTCAAAATGGGGGTTGCGACGCAGATTATTGCATGTCGTCTCTCTATTGTAATTGGATTATTTTATGAAATTATCAAAGAAATTTTATAATGGTTGCTTTTATAGTCGATTGTAAAATGTTTTTAGTTTTGAAAGTGAAAAACCTAATAAAAGCAAAACTTTAAAAGTTTTTAAAATTTGCTAAAACGTTTTTAACAAAATAAATTAAAATGGGTAGGTTGATGTCTTAATAATTTAAGAAACGTATAGACATGATACTTAGATTTTGGTTTGAGAGTATATGTTCTTTTTTTTTAAAACAATAATTGCCGTATTAATTGTTTACTGGATTACATCGAAACAGAAGGCAAGCGGGCAACAAGCTGCGCCGCTACCCCTTTTTGAATCGCAAAACCCAATCTATTAATTGTTCTTTTAAAAGTTTGGAAGGATTATATATTAATTGTATGGGTTAAGGGTTGTGGTTTAAGGCTGTTTAGCTCAGTTTGAATGTCATTTCTAATACAAGACAAGAAATAGCTGAGCAAGGTTTCAATTGGAAGTGGAAGTTTGACGGGTTTTAATAAGAGCAACATGATGTTTGTCATAGAAAGACGGACATAGAGGGTTTTCGAGCAAATGGGTGAAGGCATCTCACACAATTAACGATCGATTGTTTTGGAGATAACTATACCAGCTAACGATATTCCTCGATAGACTAAAAGAGACCATGGTTAGACATTGTACATGAGTTAGGCTATTTATTTTTTGAACATTGCAATGCTTCAATTATAAAAGGCACTTAAAACTAAATTAACTAATTAATTAAAGTATAGACACCGACACGTTTAAAAACATATGATAGATGTTGAAAGTTTTGTATTTTAAAAAGGAAAATAATAAACAAGAAAACATATCAACGGAATATTCTAGTTTCGCTTAATTAAGATAACTCCCAGTCAGATAAACATCATTCCATCATAGCTAGGCCCCATTCCTTACCTTTTAATTGTTTTGATAAGTTTACGGTTGGAATTAAGTGTGTTTTTTTTCACTGACATAATTTCTTTGTTTGTTTATATAGGGTTTGGTTCAAATAAAAAGTTTGATTTTTCTAAAAAACCTAAGAATGAGGGTATTTTAGTATTAACACTTTAATATCAAAACTCACTTACTTTAATTTCAAAACCCGCTTAAATTAATTTCAAAAACTCACTTACATAAAACCCACTTACATCTTTACTCATCTCCTACAACCACCACCACTCCACTGCCCACCGCACCACAACCGTCACCTCTCCAGAAAAGTCTATGGAAATTTCACCGGAAAATTCGTCGGAAAGTCACTGGAAAACAATCCTCGAGAAATTTCACCGGAAAAATCGCCAAAAAATTCACCGAAAAGTCGCCGAAAAAAAGTTATCGAAAAACGGCCACCGAAAAAAACACAATGGACACTATAAAAAACACAATTTAAAAAACACAATGAAAAAAACACAATGAAAAAAAACACAATGATAAAAACACAATTATATGACACAATGTAAAAAACACGGTGGAAAAAAAACACAATGATAAATACAATTGTATAACACAGTTTTGTAAAACATAATTTTGGTAAAACACAATACGTAAAACACCCACTAATTTTTTTTAAAAATTTTATATAACAATATGGTATTCATATAAAAGATAAAAAGACACTCGTTATTATGGTGAATTTGTTTTTCAATAAAAACGTCGTAAAAAAAGTTTTCTTAAAATAACTAAGTCTTTTTAAAGAATGCCGGTTTTTTTAATGAAAAAAAAGAATATTATACCGATTAATACAAAAATGTTATATTTTGCGGAGCAATGGCCTCCTTTTCAAGATTAGTTTTACATTTAATGTTTTCGTACTACAATACTTGTTGCAAAACCACACGACACAAATATATGTTCCGTTGATTCGGTATGACAATAATAAATAAAAAATAGCTTCCTAAAATTAGAGCAAGACAGTCACAGATGACTTGTTTTAACTTTAAGGTAATGTCATGCACTGTTTGTGTGGTTAGTAGTGGAGTAGTCTCCCCACTTCTTGTTGTTTTGTCACGTTAGTTTGGCAATTCGTTGGTAATTTGTTAGCAATTAGTGTCACATTTTTTTTTTATCTATGCTTTTTTGATATGCGACTTGCTACATTATTTTGAAACTAGCAATTTGGGGACTCAAAAAAACAGGTTTTACTCGGGATCATTCTCACAGCGTGTTGATGCATTTAAAAGACTATAAACGAAGTCATCTTTTCAAATAAGACGGTTTGCATCGCAAAAACCGTGGAAGATATTAAATCGTAGGGATTTCTATGGATAAAAAATCGTTCGTCTTTTAAAAATTTGTTGTGGAAATATTGGTGTAATTTTATGTTGTAATCTTGTTTTTTTTATTCAGTTTCTAGCTTTTTACTAGCTGTTTTAATGAAATTTGCCGTTCCAAAAAAAAAAAGCAGTGGAGTAGTCATTTTTTTTTCAAGATTATTGTATTATAAAACTGAATGTGAATGATTTAACTAAAAATAAATTAACCATTATAATGATATTTATTATTTCCTATTTCTTAAAATAAAAGCAAACTCTACAAAAAGTCATAAATTTAAGCGGTTGACTGACCTTGTAAGTTGTATTTATCTTAGTGGGCCCCACCAGCATGCTTATCTTCGAAGTCTATACGGTGTGTAATGTACACCGCAATGCTTATCAAAACACACGTATAAAACAATTTCACACGTGTAGTGGTTTCCTGACGACCATCCAACGTTATACCACAAGACACAAATTTACTATTGGGTCCTCAAGTCATTGAATTATTTATTATTTCTGTATTTGTAGAATCTAGAATCTAGGTCCAATTAGCTAGTGGTGGAGTGATAATGAATAAACGCGGTGTTTCATGACTCATGTTCGATTTTTATTCACATCATTTAGTTTTAGAGGCACCAGCCACCAGAGTGATAATAAGAGACTAGCCGATTAGACGACTTTCACCAGTTGAATCCTTAAGGTGAACGAGTTTTATCTCACCGTATTGTCATGTCTTCAAGCGAGTGCTTACAGACGTTAACCTTAGGTGAATTTTTTTTGTATCAAAATACGAATATATTCAAATGAAACGAATTCAGCCACTAATCAATTTTAAGGATTAGTTGACCACACAAACACCAATTTACTATTGGGTCTTTAAATCATTGAATTATTTATTATTTTATTATTTCTATTTGTAGAATCTAGAATCTAGGTGTGATGGTAGCGTGTGGGAGGGTATGGAGCACCGTTGGATCAAACCAATTGGAGATATGGACTCCACATCATGTGGACAACACATGATGACTAGGATTGTTGCATGACATTAATGTTGTTATGGTGGGGGTGAGTGTTTGACAGCTTTTGTTGGATATACCAAACCTACCTTTAATGAAACAGCTCACTCCTGACTCACCTCCCCAAACTACTTTATTAAAAATTTCAACTTCTTTTAGATTGTCCATCTTTATGTTATTGTGAGTTTAACATAGATTGTCTTCAACTTGTAAGCTTGTTTAATAAATAAAAACTATCACTATTTTAATTTTGAGTTTAATTAACATAATAATAATAATGTTTCCAAGGTTTTAAAAGTTGTTAGACGGTCTCTAAACAGTCAACTGAGGAGTTAGGCGTACTCGGAGAGTTGAGAAATGAGAAATATAAAAGAAATTAATTTTTGGATATTATATATATGTCAAATATCATAGGTATACCGATATTTATAACAAAATAAGTGAATATCAATATAAATAAGAGAAACATATTTTTAAATGCTAAATTATTTTAAAATTTGCTAATCATTAACTAAAAACGATATTCTTTTTTTAATATTATATAAATATGAATTGTGTTTTATTTTTTAAGTCAAAATCGGCTCAAGTTGACCGATTACATGCGATTCTGACCGAGTCTGACCACATTTGATCGATTCTTATTAACTAGGCAGAGTTAAAGAACTCTCCTCGACGCCATACCTTGTAACGAGTACTTAGAGAGTACTCGGCCTTGTAGACCTGCTTTTACAACATTGTTGTCTGCAACTTGTAAGTTGGTTTAATAAATAAAATCTATCTATTATTTACATGTTATGATAGACATGACTACGTAACATATATCATGTTATATATAAAATTTATAGCTATAAATAGTTGTAAAAAATAGTTATTAACTTATTGATGAAATAAATGAGTCGTGTTTAGCTAGAGTCAGCTCATTTCTAAATGTACATGAAATTCCTATAAGTATTGTCAAATACACAAATCTTTGTATAATTTTCCATGTACATATATTGTCAAACATCACATCCATTTGAAAAACAAAGCATCACTATTTCAAGGTTTTTATTGGTGTAATTTTATAAAAATATAACATTTATCGTATCACTTAGTGTCAGGATGCATATATAACATCTAAAAAAAATATGTGTCAGATAATATATAACATATAACCTGTTTACAATGTAGTGGATGTACATAATAGATTAGTCTATGGATATATAAAGAATTATTAGAAAATAAGTACAAAATTCTTAATTTTATACCAAACCAACTAACCAAGATATTTCAAATTTTCAACCAACATTTTCCTATCTTTATGAACCCACCTAAATTGACTTGTTTGTCTTCCATAATTCTACACATGACAATAATGGTCTTAGCCAAGAAAGTTTATTTGACAATTATAAATAAGACATGTCCAAATCAATTAATCTAGGCCATGTATAAGCAATTCGAGAACTTAAATAAACAAACAAGACATATTTTCGTAGTTGTTTAATTGAAAGATCAAAATACATTATTAATATTTGTTCAATAATGAGATAAACAAATCAACTGAATCTCAAGCCTTGTAAAACTTGGTAACGACTCTTTACTTTTAGCGAGAGATCCCGGATTACACACTAGATGTAAACTATTGAAGGATTTTAGCCATGAAAAAGTTTTTAAAGTTGAAACAATTTTTATTTTCAACTTTTACTCATTAAATGAATTTAAATTTCAAGGGTGGAGAAATTTTTGCCTTTTTGGTGCCTTGGTGGTAGTTGTAAAATCCAATTAAGGTAGAAAGTGATCACAGAAAAGTACAAGGCTGGTCCCACAGTCTGCCTGAGTGGTCTACTCAACTTGCAGGAATCAACAAATTCCTATTTTTTCTAACAAATTAATTTTATAGCATTAAAGAAGCAATTGTTTTAACAAAAAGATATTATTCATATGAAGTTTTTAAGTACATTAATTTAAGAAAATCTAAGCGTTTAATATAATTGATGATTTGATTTAATCTGTTTCAATCCAACATATATTTTACGTTATTTGTTTTCAAATGTCATTAACACATCATTATGAATTTATCCTTATATGTAATTTGTTTTAAATGGTTATACAGATTATATTCAAAATTCATTTGAATATGGTCGTTTTTAATATAAAATCAATTTTAAGTATCATGAAAAATGCATTGCTTAGAAATTGTTACGAAAGTTAGAAAGATAAACAATCAGATAAACGCTCGATTTATTAACGACTACAAACTTCGGTTATTTAAGTAGCCATTAATTAAATAAACCGTTACAAACATGCTTAGTAACGATTTTAGTTAATACTAATAATACATCATATTAAAATTTATTTGCATTTAAAACGTGATATACTTTCAAAAAGCGCATAATATAATTCATTTTTTTTAAAAATTTATTTGCATTTAAAACGTGATATACTTTCAAAAAGTGCATACTATAATTTATTTTTTTTTACCGACCAACAAATATAGAATGCCTAGATACTTCGTACAGGGTGGCTCAATGGCAAAAGGCCACCGCCAGCTAGCCCAACTCTTAAGCGCCTCCAAGTTATCTCCAGAAAACCCACCCACCCGAAGGGCAACTAATGGTAAAACTCGACACCCTCAGGATCGAACTGCATATCACAAAGATTCTCGGTCTTCCTTTATTGAGCCACCCGTGTCCCTCCAAAAATGTTAAAAGTGGAGATTAAACTTGGGTCTGCATTGTGAAACCTATAATTCTCATTATAAACAAATAAGTAATTATATTAACTATTGATTACAACTAATAAATGCACTTTTAAGCCAAACAAAAACAAAAGACCGAAGTGAAATTAAAATAAAAAAAACTACCATGAATATTTTAAAAGAAAAGCCAAAAACTTATTAAGGAACACATGAATTATTATTATTGATAGTATATTATAGAAACATGACCAGCTATATTTTATTCTTAACATGAAAACAGTGAGAACCGGTTTGCTGTTATTATTAGGTTTATTTTTATAGGTGTTTACCGTTTATATTTGTTCGTATTTGCTAATTTTTTATTATGAGACGTTATAAGTATTTGTTATTTATATTTTGTTGTTATTATTAGATTTTTTCTTTTGCTGTTATAAGTATTTGCTGATATTTGCTGATTATTTTGTTATTAATTTGATTCTTTTGTTGTAATTTTTAAGTTTTTTTCTTTGTAATTATAAATCATTGTTTTTGTTTATGTAGATTGGTATTGTAGTTGGTATTGTTTCTAACGTTCTCATTTTTTATAAATTGGTATTATTTCTTACGTTCTCATGTTAAGATTAAAATGCACATAAACCTTCCCAGTATATTATATTAGAATATGGTGAATGTAATTTAAATAATTTTAAATTATTTTATTAGAAATAATTTATGATAATTCATATTATTTATGGAATTTTATTGCTTTAATAGTATAATTAGTAGCTTATTATTTCTATTAACTTATATTAATTATTGATTACAACCTATTAAGGAAAATAAACGAAGATTCCTCCACCTTTTCGAAACGGAATCTTTGAACCTTGACGATGTCGACGAGGTAGTCATAACTCATAATTAACAGAATCTCAAGTTGATCCGATATCACCCGCGTGACTTTAGCACTACCCTTTTAATGACCATTCTACCCCTGGTCCACCCACTCACATATCTTGTTTACTTTTCCATCACCCGGGTCGGGTCACCAAATTTTAACCCGAATTATATACTCTCTGCCTATATATAGCCAGCCCACCCTAGTTTCAAGACAACCCACACAAAACAAACTTTTTATCAGCCGAAAAAACAGCCTTTCATTTTTAAGTTTCCACCATCATTTTCTTTTCTCGGCCACTGTGTCGCTCCAAAATTTTATAAATTTGAATAATCATCACCACCATCGCGTTTTCCCGTTGATGGCTATGACCACCAATGGTTCTCTCTCTAAGAAAATAATCCGCACTTTTACCCAACGCATAAATTCATCCTACCCCACCACTACTTTAACCGCCCCCCGGTCCCGCTCTGCTCAACGCACCACTATCAATACCACGTCCGCGAATAATAATAATAATAATAATATTTACACGTCACCGACACAACCGCCGCCAGCCGAGACCGTAACAACTAATTCAATATTCGATTTCGACGACACAAAAGGGTTGTTTTCGTCGGTTACGATGGGTAAGTTGTTACGGTCCGCGGCTAACTTAAACCTGGCGGCGGTGGAGCCGGTGGTGGATATGGGCACGTGGGTAATGAGGTCACGGGTGATGCAAGTGGGCGTGTTGAGGGATATTGTGTTGGGCGTTATTAAGCACACGTCGTATGAACATTTTGTGGCCGGGTCGGATCTAGAGGAAACGGGTCGGACCGTGAACAAGCTTTGGGAATCCGGGTTGAGAGGGATGTTGGATTATGGGTTGGAGCATACAACGGATAATGAGTCGTGTGATAATAATGCGTTACAGTTTATTAAAACTGTTGAGTCGACTCAGTCTTTGCCTCCATCTTCTGTAAGTTTGTTATTTATTATTATTATTTGATTTTGTTGATTATAATAAACCCATGTACGGATCTGTACTTACATGCTTGTTCTGTTTAAGATTATTCTGTTTGTGTATTTAAACATTTTTAACCAAAAAAAAAGATTTGTTACTGAACTATTTTTTATTTATGTATGCATTTATGTATACAACCCACTTGCTTTTTTTGTGTATTTAATAATTTTTTTATAGATTTGTTTTTGAATCATTTTTTTATGTACATCCCAATTTAGTGTTTATTTTCTTGGTATATATTTAATTATTTCTTAACAAAAAAAGGTTTTCTTATTGAGCCATTTTTTAATAAAAAACACAAATTTAGTGTTTATTTTCTTGGTATATATTTAATTAATTCTTAATAAAAAAGGTTTTCTTATTGAGCCATTTTTTAATAAAAAACACAAATTCTTGCTTATTTTTATTCAAAGGTTTTTTTAACAAATAAGGTTTTCTAATTTTTTAAATATAACAAAAAAGGTTTTCTTATTTTACATGTCTCTTCTCTATTATAATTGAATCATTTTATTATTTAAATTCTATTAAAAATGTTTTTTAAAAATTTTTATATGAAACACATTTTATTTTATTTTTCAATTTGTATGTTTTTTTAAGAAATTTAGTCACAAAATCTTTTGCTCAAAATGTTTGCTCTGTTTTAGCTTTGATTTTGCATAAACTTGAATATAATTAAAATTCATAAATTGGGAAAGATCTTATTGTTATTTGATTCTTGAAGTTACTCAAATCTTGATTAATGAATCTTGATTAATTATTCAACTTTTGTTTTCAAATCATTAATTGGGAAAGAATCTTTTTGCCATTTGAATCTTGAATATACTAAAATCTTGATAAATTAATTAAATTTCTCTTGTAATCATAAATTGGTAAAGATATGGTTCTTGAATATACTAGAATCTTGACATTTGATTCCCTTGATTCTTGAATATACTCAAATCTTGACAAGTTAATTAAATTTTGATTTGAAATCTTAAATTGGAAATGATTTGATTGATTTGTTTCTTGCCTATACTGAATGCGTAGTTTGTTGTCCTCTTGTGTTCTGTTTCAGGTAAGCTTCGTGGTGGTAAAGATCACTGCAATTTGCCCAATCTCACTACTCAAAAGAGTGAGTGATCTTCTTAGATGGGAATACAAAAACCCCACATCAACAAGCCTTCCATGGAAGCTTAAAACCCTCCCAATATTCGTCGAATCGAGCCCCTTTTACCACACTTTACAACAACCATCTCCTTTAACTCCTCAAGAAGAACATAACCTTGAACTAGCCCACCAAAGACTAGTCAACATATGCAATAAAAGCATGGAATGCAATGTGCCCGTTGTCATTGATGCCGAAGACACATCGATCCAACCGGGCATCGATTACTTCACATATTCGGCCGCGGTCATGTACAACAAAGGTCAAAAGCCAATGGTGTATGGGACCATTCAAGCTTACTTAAAAGATGCTGGTGAAAGGTTAGTTGAGACCAAGAAGGCTGCTGATAAGATGGGGTTGCCAGTTGGGTTCAAGTTGGTTAGAGGTGCATATATGTGGAGTGAAAGCAAGTTGGCTAGCTCATTAGGGGTCGAGTCACCTATTCACAATAGTATTAATGAGACACATAAATGTTACAATGGGTGTGCTTCATATGTGCTAGATGAGGTGGCTAATGGTCCAGGAGGACTTATACTTGCAACACATAATCTTGAATCAGGTAAAGTTTAAAACTTTATTGTTTTCTTGATAAATGGTTTGGTTTAGTTTTGTTTAATTAAGTTTATTTAACTTAAAGATTGTATTTTTATTAATTTTTATCACTAAAAAGATAAATCTAGTGCTACCAAATTTGATAAAAATGTATTGTATCAGGATTGTATTGGTTTGGTTACTTGAAAATCGATCGTTGAAAATCGTTGAAAACAATTATCTCGAAAGCGAGGTATTTCTTGAGACGAATTAAAGATCTTTGTTTCGGTTAGGGTTCACACTAACTTTGTGTTATGAATGGATTTCACTATTTTACAGCCGAACTTGCGGCACAAAAGGCGCGTGATTTGGGGATTGGTAAAGATAGTGAAAAGCTGGAGTTTGCTTCGCTTTATGGAATGTCCGAGGCGATGACGTTTGGGTTGAGGAACGCGGGGTTTGGTGTTAGCAAGTATTTGCCGTTCGGCCCCGTTGATCAGATCATGCCTTATCTTTTAAGACGAGCCGAAGAGAATAAAGGGTTGTTGTCTTCTTCGAATCTTGATCGACAACTCATGATGTAAGTGTCGTTGTTGTCCTTTTGTGTAGGGTGTGCATGGTGCGGTTCGGTGCAGCTTTGGGCTAAAACCAAACCAAACCAAACCAAAAACTTAAAATTTTAGGTCTGGTTTTGAAACTGTTCAGTTTTGGTTTTTTCGGTTTTGCCATATGAGCCTGAAAATTTTAGGTTGAAATAAAGCTGGCCGAAAATAATGAATTTATGTATAAATAATTTTGTTAATTGTTAACTAATTGACTATTATACATTTAACCAAAAGTATTGGAGTTACATATTTATTAAATTCTTATAAATTACTTAAAAATAAAAAATAAAAATATAAAAATCTAGAAATTCGTTTCGGTTTTTTGGGTTTAACTGTCTGTTTTTGTTTTGGTTCGTTTATTTTGGTTTGGATTTTTCGTTTTTTTCCTTCGCACACCCCTACTTTTGTGCAACAAGTTGTTCTTTTGATGTTTTGATCATTTTGATAACATTTGTTTTTATAGGAAAGAGTTGAAGAGGCGAATGAAAGCGTATGTCGGGCAAGGGTTGGTCGAGACTGAGGATCAGTTCAAACCGCAAGCTAGTTCTGTTGTGAAGTTAAATTAGGATTTGAGATGATGGATGGATTTGCATGGGCAGAGGGGCAATGCAAAAGTGTAAATAGTGGTTAGTTGGAAGGGCCTCTAGCTTGTTAGGAAGTATGTATTGTTGGTTATTTGGTGTTAATGACTAGCAGCTGAGGCTCCTTTGGTTTTCATGGACTTAAATAAATGGAGATTTTGGAATAAGTTTATTTTCTTGGCCTTTCTATTTTTTTTTTTTTTTCTTTAAAATTTTGGTACTCTTCAAGTACATTTCACATGCAAGTATCTCTTTTGTTCATGAACAATAAGACACTAGAATTCGGGTTACATGTGGTGTGACATACTAGAATAATAAGTTACATTTATAACCATGAAATACACAAATTCATAGTTGCATATGTGCTTTTATGCGAGTCAGTGGTGAAACTTGAATTTTTTAATTGGGGGACCGAAAATATTAGAAAATTAATATTAAGTTATTACACGTAAAAAATAAAAAGAAATCACCAAATAAAGACCATAAATCCCAAAAGTAACAAGATCTTTTTAGTTGGTTTGGGCTAACAAAAATCACATATTACTACTTCTAAGCCCAAAAACATTACTTAGATATATATAAATTATATTTACCGAAAATACATGGGCTTCTGAGCCCCAAAAACATAGGGGCCCAGAATCCCTTCTTACCGCCTTATAAAGGTCCGCCCATGATGCGTTTCACATAATATATTCAATAATATTCTTTAATAATATTAAATACAATAATAATATTTAATACAAAATAAACTATTGGAATATATTGCTAAAGTAAAAGTCAACATGGAACCATAAATGGTTGCTAATGGGCATCAACATCAATTGTCTATTAGACTAAAGTACCCAATAAGAATGTATGGTGAGCAAAAATTGTGTGCTCAGTGGGTACTAACACTAAAGTACTTGAAAGTGAAAAAAACTGGTGATTAGCACTCAGCAGCAAAGTTATTGCAAGGGGTGCCTTAGTGTTGATGGTATGCTAGTGCTGATATGAGTAGTTAGAAGAAAAAAATAAAAAAGTAAAATTTATGTTAGAAACTGTTGAAGGTAGTTATGCATAAGTATGTAAGCAGTGACAAGAGGTCTTATGCAGGCCCGACACCTGGGCAAGCCAAATAAGGCTGTGGCTTTGAGACTCAAATATTTCTAGGCCTCCAATATGAGTTATGTACTATTCGTTTTAAAAGTAGTTTTTTTATTAAGAATCAGTTGATGGGCCACAAGTTAAGAGCGAGGCCCATGTGATTTTTGTTCATATTTTTTCCAACTTAGACTTTCTATGAATTGCTTGCAATTTGTTGTTTCTTAGAACCTTAGATTCTTTATAGTTAGATTTTTCATAATGTCAAACAGAATTCGAAAATTGAATCGGGTTATTGTAAAAGGTTAAAGAAACAAAAAATTTTAACTCCGTCAACTGTAACTTATTAATTTATTATTGTTGGTCCCAAGCCAGTGAAAGAGAGGAGGGTTTACATCAAATAAATTTTTAAAAGATCTCAGCATTTTAGTTCGCTTTAGGCCTTCGTGAATGTTGAAATGGCCATGGTCTTATGTGATAACCATGGTTTAATACATTTATGAAAGACCAAACATATTAATGTGAGCTTACATTTCATCAAAGATGTTGCCATTTCAAAGGTGTTAAAAGATCGATAACGCTTATATTGATGAGAATGCCGCTAATATGTTGACAAAGGTAATGCATCGGGTTTGAACTTCGGAATAAGGTGAAGTCGTTAATCGTCTGTTGTCAGTTTATGAAGAATTCAATTTTGTAACTACTTTAGTCTTTTAGTGTTTATTTTCAGCATAAACTTAGTTCAGGTTCAAAGTTCTTCAAGATAGATAATAACCACATCACAAGCTCCACTAAGTTGGACCAGATGAAAGCGAAAACGAACACATGTTTCGTCGTTCATTTATGTTCGTAAACATTCGTATATGTCCGGTTATTAATGTTTGTTTATATATGTTCATTTATGTTTCCTTTTGTTCATTTAAGTGTGGTTATTTATGTTTGTTTGTGTTCATTTAAGTGTGTTTATATATGTTCAATTATGTTCGTCTTCATGAACTGTTCGTTTAGATTTTAAATAAACAAACATAAACGAACACGAACATGGTCATTTTTTAAACAAACGAACATGAATACCAAATATTTGTTCGATTAAGTGTTCGTGTTCGTTTAAAGTTAAATGAACGAACCCGAACAGACCCTTGTTCGTGTTCGTTCGGTTTGTTTACAGCCTACTTAATAGGCGCTTTTCAAAGAGTTGACTTTTAAAAGTCAAACGAAACAACGTTTCGGATTAACCAAATCAAGCATACAATTTTGTATGCCTGATGACAAACAAACAAACAAACATACCCAGTAACGTCCTACTCGTACAACTTTGTCTGTCTAACGTAGACGCACATTCAACCTACATTTGCTCATATACACAAAACGAACACACGTCAATATTACAATCTTTTCAAGCTTTTCTTTCTTGCATCAATCTTTTTTTTATCGGCTTGACCCTTGACCAAACCGCATCCCTTCTTATGCGCACCCACGGGTAGTCCAATCTCACCGGTTGGGGCCACGGTGGCTGCAGTTGTCGGGTGATCCGGACCGCTCCCCCCTTTCATGGTGTTTAATGAAGATGACAGAGGCGTAGGGACCACCACACCTGATTCTACATTTTTCGGGTCAATGCTACAAACCGAAGAAGTTTGGTCAACGTTAGCTGCAGTTGACTCGCATATAGCTCCTGCCTTTAACTTATGTTTTGGCTTTAGAGCATGTATTTCTGTGTATAATCTGTACATGGTAAAGATGCATATATTATCAAGATTTATTCATGCCAATTATTCAATCTTTTAAGATTTATTCATGCCTGCTATTCAAATCTTTCAAAAAAAAATTTAACTTTCATTATTCAAGCTCCAAGATTTCTATAAGTTCTTAGACCATAGTACAAAAAATAAAAAAAATCAGCCATTATTCAATAATACATGAAGCATCTTTAAACCATGATTCAATATTTCAAGATTTATACTAAAGTTTAAACCTTTATTCAAGTTTATCAAAGATTTCTGAAGGCATTATTCAAGATTCAAGTTTTTTTTTTTTTTAACCATGATTTGATATTTCAAGATATATTTTAAGTTTAAACAATTATTCAAGATTTTCAAGAATTTCTAAACGCATTATTCAAGATTCATGATTTCTTTAAACCATGATTTGATATTACAACATTTATTTTGAAGTCTAAACCATTATTTAAGACTTTCAAGTATTTTAAAAGGCATTATTCAAGAAGAAGATTTCTTTAAACCATGATTTGATATCACAAAATTTATTTTAAAGTCTAAACCATTATTAAGATTTTCAAGTTTTTAAAAGGCATTATTCAAGATTTCTTTAAACCATGATTTGATAATTCAAGATTTATTTTAAAGTTCAAAACTTTATTCAAAATTTTCAAGGTTTCTAAAGGCGTTACGACGGGCTGTTCAAAAAGCTCGCGGCTTGAAACTCGGGATCGTCGCTCGATAAAAGCTCGAATAAAACTAGCTAAAAAAACTTGATTTGAAACGATCTAAACCAAGTTGGCTCATTTTTGGAACTGAGCGGAGCTTGACCTAAGCTCGGTTCGGGTCATGGATCGGCTCGTTGACTCGATCATAGGCTCGTTTTACTTCAAGCTCGACTGCCTCACTTAAGTTTGAGCTCGAGCTCGAACTCGAACCCACCTTGGCTCGACCCGTGAACAGCCCTCGGATTACATTATTCCAAGATTTCTTGAACTCAGAGTTGAAGCCGCATAGTCGAAACATGAAAAAGCACAAGGCTTTTCACTACAATAACTAAAAACAACAAAACCACAAATGACAGCATGGTCATAGCTGCTGACCTGGCATGTCTTGCATACTCCTCATAATTTTCAAGCAGCATTTTGCCAGCCTGCTCATTTAATGCAGATTCTGGAAACGGTTCGATCAGTAAGCATCTAACTACCTGCAAAACATAAGAAAAACAAAGCTTAGTGTTTCTAACTACAAACATACTGAATAAATAAAATACGAAACTTACAATGAAAACATGGCGTAAGCCAAGGTTCGGGTTCCAATCTCGTTTCAATGTGTTAACACATATTTCACCGTTTGTTGCAATATTCGGATGGAAAATCTTGGTCAGAAAATAACCTGATACATTCACATTAAAAGAATAAAAAAAAAATGTTTAAACACATTTATCACATTTATATTTGAGCAGATTGCATAAAATAGCAACTCACTCTATTGTGTTGATGATTAAAAAAAAAGAAAAAGGAAAACTATTTAAGCTTGAGTTAAACTTTGCCTCAAAAAGAAAATTTTTAATCTTTTCAAAGTAAAATGAAATTAAATTAAACAGCTCAAATTGGTCAAAAGTCGCATAACGTGTATTCACAAAACATAAAACCTCCTAAATCGTTTAATTGATAAAATAAAATAAAAAAAGATAACTAGTGTAACAGATGATTTAAACAGACTTAAAACATTAAGCATTCATAAAACTCAAGAAGCGGAATGCAAAAAAACGTTGCGGGTGGACCAATACAGCTTAATCCAATTTGGCCCGCACTAATGCTAACTCATTTGGACGGATTACCCAACCCATAAGACCAGGTTTCAATGATTACAAAACCGTTGTATAAAAACAGTAATCGAACCTTTAGGCGGTGAGTGCGGGAAATCACGAGACAGAATCAACTTCATGCGAAAAACACCATTCTCGTATGGAGTTCCAGCTGCAAACATAGATATTCAGTCAAAATAACCGACATAATATTCCCAAAAATTTATAAAAACAAAAACTTTACCCGGGCCTTCAATATCTGCATATATTGTCGAAAAATCATCTGTCATTTACTCCTACTTTGATTCCTAGTGGCGGGATTTCATCAAGATTCTTCAACTCCTTAACAAGCTGCTTTATTACATTCGGAGGAAGATTTTCATTCATCGCCTGCAAGAAATCCGTTTAAAGAAACGTATATTAATCTCTCACAGACCACACACAAAACCAGTACGTAAAACAAGATCACAACGCTTTTCGGGTTCGTACCATATACCAATCAAATCGCCTATTACAATCACTTCAAATGCAGGAAAGATAACCAATGCGATTCAAACCGAACCTGTGAATCAAAATTCATTTCTGTAATATTAAAAATGTAAACTTTAAAAGAAAGAAACCAATACAAACTAGAATGAAGGTAACTCGTGACATATTTAATCAAGTTTTCGCCTTTTCGATACATCAAAGATTATCAATCTTGAAAATAGTTATAATTATAACAAAAAATGAAAAAAAAATTAAAAAAATGCAACCAGTACTAATTCTAATGAATGTGGCTGCTCAAAAAGCTCGAGGCTTGAAGCTCGGGCTTGTGGCTTGCTCGATAAAAGATCGAATAAACCTAGCTATAAAATGTTGATTTGAAACATCCTGAGCTGATTTGGATCATTTTTGTAATCGAGCCAAAATCGACCCAGGCTCGGTTCGAGTCACGGCTCAGCTCGTTGGCTCGATCTTAAGCTCATTTAACTTCAAACTCGAGCAAGAGTCTAGCTAAGTTGCCTCGTTTAATTTCGAGCCCGAGCTCGAAACCACGCTGGCTCGACTCGTGAACAGCCCTACTAATGAATTATGCACTAAAAAGCTGCTTCCTTTTTAAAGAAACCACAGAATCATATAAAGAAAAAAAAATTTTACTCAAGAAACTTATAATTTCATAACACACACACAATTTACTCCTAAAATTTCACCAGCAAAAACATGAAGATAACTAACTACCTCAAACAAAGAACCTTTGGTTGGTGTCTATGTTTTTGTTTTTTAGCATATAAATAGAATTGATGATCATCAATGGAAGATCCCAATTTTGAATGATTGATGAGATAGGTAAAGTTAATAATAATAATAATCCCCACAAATTCACAATCTAACTCAAACTGAATAATAATAATAATAATAATAATAATAAGGGTACACTGTGGTCCTAGTTAGATATACAAAGAAGGACATGTATAAGCAACATCTTTTGCAAGAATCAAGATTCAATTCCATAAAAAGGTTGCACCTTTACCTATCAAGACAAATAAAAGAGCAAACTGAAGCTATAATTCAATCACACAACACAAAAGAAAGAGAAAATTCCATGCAAATCTGGAAATTGGATGAGAAAAGATGGATGGGTTGATGATCTCCCACTTTTTGAATGATTGAGGAAAGATAAAGGGTTGGGTGTGTAGAATAATGAAAATGCTAATCTATAAGAGAAAACATTCCTCATAGTTGTCGTATGGCTTTTTCCCAAGCCTTAGTGGGTGCTCTGGGTAAGGTGGCGGCTATGCCAGAGTCTGTTGAGGCGTGGGTGAAACTGTTGTTGTTACCACGTTGCACCTTACGAGTTTTCAGACCTTCTAATCGTCAGCAACGCAGGTCTGGCAATAGAAAGTCTGAGCAATGCCGAATTATTCAACGGTCGCTATCCGCTTGGGGTGACCGTGACGGTTTCTTTGAGCTCCTTATATCGCTTATTAACCAACCCCTAGGAGATGCCCCGGGTGGTGATGCGTTTGTACCCGAGTCTGACAACGCCGGGTTGGGCGCCAATGTTAAACAATGTTTGCGAAAAGTTGCGGACGGGCATTTCACTGCTGCGGTCAAGGTATTATGCTCTTCAGGGGTTGCACCTTTCGGTAAGGATACTTTGAACGCTTTGTTGTCTAAGCATCCCATCATGGCACCTCCGATTATGCCTGCTTCCTTGCTTTCTGAGTCTCCCCTTGTCGTGGACGTTGATAGTGTGCTTGGGTGCATTAAGTCTTTCCCTAAAGGGACTTCGTGTGGGCGGGACGGTTTGCGAGCCCAACACATTTTAGATGCGTTGTGCGGAGAGGGGTCTCCGATTGCGGATGGTTTGCTCAAGGCTATCTCTGCGGTGGTTAATTTATTTTTGGGGGGAAGGTGTCCTAAGGTGTTGGCAGAGTTTGTTGCGTCTGCCCCACTTACGCCGTTGCTTAAACCGGACAATGGGATTAGACCTATTGCCGTTGGGGCCATTTGGAGGCGGTTGGTCTCTAAGGTGGCTATGAGGGATGTCGGGAAGGAGATGGTTAAATACCTCGGTGACTTTCAATTTGGGGTGGGAGTCCCCAGTGGGGCAGAGGCCGTGCTTCATAGCGCGAACAGGTTTCTAAATCAGTTTCATTCGGATGGGTCATTGGCTATGCTTACTGTTGATTTCTCCAATGCCTTCAACTTAGTAGATAGGACGACCCTTCTACATGAGGTTCGGAGTCGATGTCCTTCCATTTCTCTTTGGGTGGATTTTTTATATGGGCAGTCGGCTAGGTTATATGTGGGTGATACTTTCATTAAATCCTCCACTGGGGTTCAACAGGGGGACCCTCTTGGGCCTCTCCTTTTTGCCTTAGCTTTGCACCCACTTGTTCACCAAATCAGAGATCGGTGCAAGCTTCTCTTTCATGCTTGGTACTTGGATGATGGCACGATTATCGGGGATACTAGAGAGGTAGCCAAATCTAGATATTATCAGGTCTGAGGGGCCTCGTTTGGGTCTTGAATTAAACGTTAAGAAAACAGAGTTATTTTGGCCAACATGCAATGGGGTGAAGGCACAGGAGGGGTTGTTCCCTTGCGGGATTGGAAGGCCGGTGCTTGGCGTGAAACTCCTTGGTGGTGCTGTAAGCCAGGATGCGGGGTTTATCAGCAGTTTGGCTATGAAAAGGGCATCTAGCGCTGTGGAACTGATGAGCTGTCTCCCAAGACTTCGGGATCCTCAATGCGAGCTTCTTTTGCTTCGCTCATGTATGGGAGTCGCCAAGCTTTTGTTCGGTTTGAGAACATGCCAACCTATGTATGTGGGGGAAGCTGTTTCTATATTTGGCAATGGTCTTCGAAGGGCGATTGAGGACATCGTGGTTTGTGGAGGTCCGTTCTTTGGGGATCTCCAATGGAGGTTGGCATCACTTCCGATCCGTTATGGGGGGTTGGGTCTCTGTTCGGCCGAGGATGTATCTACATATGCTTTTGTGGCTTCGAGAGCACAGTCGTGGTGTTTGCAAGACCATATTCTTCGGGGTTGTGATATTTATGGGCTGGACTCTGATTATGGGTGTGCGATGGATCGTTTACGTACTTCACTTCCAGATTTTGATCTTAGCGGGTTCTCTAATAAGGACACCGCCCCCCCTAAAGCCCAACATGTTGTGGCGAGTGCCTTATTTAGTGGAATCGTCAAGAGTTTAGAAGTGAAGTTTGATCTATCCCCTCGCCAAAAGGCGGTGTTTGAATGCCTTCGGGCTCCTCGGGCTCAGGATTTTCTAACGGCCATCCCCATTGAAGGATTAGGCCAACGTATGTCGGGTTTGGAATATCGGGCTATCCTTAAGTACCGGTTAATGATCCCTATGTTCCCGACGGATGAACCTTGCCCAATTTGTCGTAAGGTCTGTTTGGATTCTTTTGGTGACCATGCGGTGCATTGCAAAGAATTGCCTGGCTTTAAATACAGACATGATCTGGTTAGGGATGTTCTGTGTGATGTTCTTAAACGGGCAGGGATTTCTGCTAAAAAGGAGGCCCCTGTTAACTTTCTCACGAATCCTATTGAAGGGAGGTCTACTTTACGACCAGCTGATATTCTTGTGTTCGGGTGGGCAGGGGGGAAACACGCCTGTGTGGATCTTACAGGAGTGTCTCCTCTTGTTGGGCTCAGGGACCGTGGGTTTGTTGTGGGTCAGGCTGCGTTGAAGGCTGAATCGGGCAAAGTTGTTAAACACGAGAAAGCTTGTTTAGATAATCAACATGTCTTTCTACCATTTGCCTTTGATACATTTGGTTTTCTGGCTCCAGAGGCTGTGAAATTTTTGAGTAGGGTTCAGCGCGTCGTACACGGAACCTTTTCAGCTTCTAGGTCCCAAAGCTTCGTTTTTAGCAGGATTGGCTTTGCTGTTCAAAAGGGGGTTGCGGCGCAGCTTGTTGCCCGTTTGCCTGCCACTTTATTGTAATCGTTTTATAGTAAATTATATAAAACTTCAAATGGATCCTAAAAATTAGTGATTGATAACTTATAATAATAATAATAATAACAACAATAAACTTAAGAATAAATTATTATATTTGACAGGTATATTGATTTTTATTAATATCCAATTATCATCTTTTGGTTGCTGCTGGTTCTAAGTATGTGGTTGTTCATGAGTCGAGACCGAGTCGAGCCAGGGTGGTTTTGAGCTCGGACTCGAAATTAAACGAGGCAACTTAGTTAGGCTCTAGCTCGATTTTGAAGTTAAACGAGCTTAAGATCGGGCCAACGAGCTGAGCGATGATTCGAGCCGAGCCTAGGTCGATTTGGCTCGGTTACAAAAATGATCCAAATTAGAGTAGGATGTCTCAAATCAACTTTATATAGCTAGTTTTATTTGAGCTTTTATCGAGCGAGCCATAAGCCCGAGCTTCGAGCCTTGAGCTTTTTGAACAGTCTCCCAACTAACAAATTGGTTGTCAACGGTCCAATCTTTCATCATATTTGTACCCAACGGTCCGCCACTAACATAATCCTAACACCGTTACTTGCAGGTCGCTGAAAAAACGTTTTTGGCCAGAAAACTCACATTTTTTTTGACAGAAAACATCACCTGAACATCGCCACCACTGCCAATTGACTCACCACCATCAGTTGAGCACCACCAGTCGATTCCGATGACAATTCTAGGTTCCGGTGACATCAATAATTAGGTTTTTAGTAGAAAAAGGTTTCTAAAGGTTAGATCAAACATTACAAATATGTTTAGGACGAAGAAAATGTTGAGTTTTCCGAAAAAATGTGAGTTTTACGGCCAAAACATTTTTCCGGCGACCTGCAAGTTACGGCGTTAGTATTATGTTTAGTCGCGGACCGCTGGGAACATATACATTGAAAGATGGGAACCGTTAGCAGTCAATTCGTTAGTTGAAACCGACAACGACCAAAATATGATAATTGAGATTAATAAAAACCAATATCTCTACTTAATAAATCTTTCCTATGCTTTATTATTTTAAACTACGGGTATTCACAGTTTGGTTTAAGACATTGAAGTTGTCTAAGCCAAGGCTTCGCAATCGACTTTTTATTAACTTTCAATTAGTCAGATTCAAATCTTTTACAGTTAGTGTTCTTGGTTTAAATTTTTTGGGTCAGCCGATTATAAGCCAGACATGTTGAATTAGCGAATTAGATCGATGGTCGGATTGAACTTTCATGTTTCGGTTACTTTATTTTATTTCAAATCTCATTCACTATTTCATTTCCTTATTGATGATTCATATTTTGTTTATTCTAGGTTACATAAGTTCTTAAGAAGGCGAATCCAAGTTAAAATATAAAGTAGTTTCATATTTGATTTTAAATAACTCACGACGTAAACTTGTTTTTGAAAAAAGACCGAACCATTTAGTTGGTAAGACAAACGAACTATATGTTAATTGATTTCATTATGAAAATAATAAAATTTGTATGATATAAACATGTTTTTATGTAACTTATAATAACAGAGTTTTGAATCTAAAAGTTAAAATTTCGATAGTAAATATTTACAGTTTACTATACAATGTAAGTGGAGTACCCATAACATGTGTGGTCCGGATGATGTGGCTAGAGTGCTAGACACACGGACAAGAAGAAGTGGACGTGGCTTGATGTAGGCTCGAAGATCATTTTTGAAGGTTTGTTGTTGTAAAATAAAATAAGTATATTTTTTTAATGAAGATTAGTTACTCATGTGAAAAAGCGATGACGATGTATTTGTCAAACCATTGCAGCCAAGTCCACCATTCATCAAAAAATAAGCTTTAAATTATATTATATGTATATAAAAATCAACCTTATGAAGTGGCTGTAGTTTAGTTGTAAGAATTCCACGTTGTGGCTGTGGAGACCTGGGCTCGAATCCCAGCAGCCACATTTTTTTAATTTCATTTTCTTGATTTATTTTTTTATTGGCAAGTTTCTGCTGCTGGTTCACTTAAGGACATTAACTTTTTAGTTTTTATGCATAAAACTAGAAAAAGATATAACAATAATAATATGTTCAGTTTATATTGTTTTGCAAATACATTAAAACCAAAAGTACATATATGGTAGCAGCATATATTACTGGTTTCAAAAAGAGTAGCTCTTTGTGGTTCTTGGAGAATCAGCAACTCTAAGGGTTTCTTCAATAAGTTTACGCGCTTTCTTGCTTCTCATTTCGACTCTCATGCTTTCACTTTTCTCGATCTTGTCATAACTATGTGAAGAACTTCCGTCATCAACCACCAATTTCCTCATCTTCAAATTCCTCAGTTTCATCTTCAGTGTCTCCATCAACCTCCACAAAACCATTCTAATATACTGATTGATCCCAATGACTATCCTTAACAGAATTAATAATATGTTAAGAACCGCTAGAACCGTATACATAAAAAAAATGATTTGGAATGCTAAAGAGCAAATACCTTGTGTGCTTCTATATGGTGATTAGGATGAGGATGGATAATGCCTAGATGTCACAAAGATGTATAGAGTCCAGATAAATTATTATTATTAGTTAGGTATACTTATATTTTTATAGAAAAAAAAGTTTAGTTATAGCAACATTTTAAGTGGTTGCCTTTTGAAACATGATTGTTTTAACTATATATGATAAAGGTGACATTTACTAGTCACATACTTTATAACAAGTGTCATGATCTATATATAATTATTTTTATATCCCTATTAGAAAATAAGTAGTGGGGTTGGCGCTCTACTATACGTTCTTTCTACGTAGCTAATTCCTTAGATTGGATTAAAACCTTTGCAGCCTTTCTTCCACCCTAACGCCAGTGAATACACTCACGGACTTGTCCGTAACTCCCTTGACGGCCTCCACGTAATGGTGTGTAACACCCTTGTCGGTCATAGAATTGATTAGCTGGCTTAGGGCGTTAATCCATAACACATAGTCTTAAAGTAATTGAATGCTTAAAAAGTATTTCAATCATATAATTTTGCAAATGAAATATGTTTTGGAACGATAAAAACTAATGACATGATATCTATAACGTCATGACATGATATCTATAACGTCAGTGACATTTCTTGATTATACATATATTGACTATGTTTGTTTATTTAAATGATTATAAGAAATACGACCTCAAAAACTCATTAAATTTACAACAAAAGTGTAAACTTCACGATTTTATATCGTTACCTTACATCTTATATGAACAAATATTTTCAACATATGAGATCACGACACAAGAACTATACCACACACATGGTGCCATTTGTTTTGTTTTACGAGTTAAAAATGCTTTTGAGTTATACAAAGGCATTCTCGAAGCAGTTTTAAAACATAATAATCTGACATAAATATATATCATATGTAGAAAATGTCGTAACGACTATACCAACCTTAGCATCATATTAATTCAATTATTCCATTCGTTGTATTAGTCGTGGAATAACACCAAACCTTAAACTTTTCTTAAACAACAAACGATAGAAACAAAAAGCACACATTCATTGTAACAAAACTATTCTTAAACCAATCTAGCTTACTTTCCAAATTGGACCCACAACACTAATTTGAATATTCGATCATAAAATGTTAGGTATTATTTGTTTTTATTACGTAACGATGTCACGTTGTACTTTTCATACCTCATGTTTATACGGCATTATTGGAATGTTTAATAAGTTACTAGATACATGTATAAATGAAAAATAAACATCGTACAATCATAAAGCCTAAATGATCGTTAGAAATACGTTTAATTTTTAAGAAATATCAGTATAGCGTGTTATCCGCTTGCCTTTGTTTTAATATAATAACTACTTTTCAGTTATAATTATACTAAATAATTTTTAAGATAGAAGAATGGTTATAAATATTAACAAGTGGGAAGACGTAGGCCAAGTAATTAGTGACTTGACTTGGAAAGAAGGTATGCTTTGTGGACTAATTAGACCGAAAAGGACCACGAGTGTTGCTATTGCTATCTTATTCAAACCTTTAGCATTTTCGCCTTGGATTCCGTGTCAAGTGGGACCCATCAATAGCTTTTTAAGACCAAATTAGTAAAGGAGTTTTTCAGGAACACCAAACCTTCCTATACGTCCCGCATAGGGCGATACAGGGGGCTATACTCCGCCCGTATAGGGCTCGTATAGTTCTATACGGGACGTATAGCGTCCCGTATAGCCTTATTGATAGGACCCGTAATTTAATGACATAGACATACATGCAATTACTAACTTGTTATAGTGTAACAATTACGTATGGACCAATCCCAAAGTCCAAACATTAAATCATAAAACAAGCTTTAATTTAAATTTTGTTAATTAGAACAATTTTTTTTGCATCTGAAAATGAAAAGCACAAGAGTAAATACATTAACCTTACTATAAATACAAAGTAAATACATTAACCTTGCTATAAATACAAAGCAAAAGATAACCATCAACTTTGTTAATGAAGAAACCGCAATAAACGTATGAAATCAACATTTCTTTTTTCATTGAATCTGAAGAAACACTAATTGACCCCGGGCAGATTACGGATAATCTGGGGGTTAAATAGATGTTTCCCACGAGGGGTTATGTTCAGCAAAGATGGTTCTTCTGGTGACCTGCAAAACAGACACCGTGAGCTCGTCACTGAGAAGGGGGGGTACCTCCTTATGACCACCCTCCGGCGTGAGAATCAGACTAGATTGCTCTTGAATATAAGTGTATATTAAGAGATTGCTAGAGAAGATAAGATGTGATAAGGTAATGTAATGTACCCATACCATTCCAAGGTGTTGGAGTATTTATAGCCGAAGGTAGGTTTCCAAGAAGGTACAGCCGGCTGAATAGTATTCCTGTTCTGCCAACTGTGGGCTACGCACATGCCATGCTGGCAGTTGGTGGGTAGGCAGCGGCTGATAGGGACCAGGCCGGCTGTGTACTATTCCTTTTCCACCAACTGCAGGCTATGCACGTGCTACGACAGGTTGGTGAGTAGGCAGCGGCTAATAGTGACAGGGGTTGGTGAGTAGGCAGCGGCTGATAGTGACCAGGCCGGCTGTGTACTATTCCTTTGTCACAGTGAGCTGTCGCTGCTTTGGTCGGACCTTTTGTCCATACCTCGTCAGGTACAGTACAAAAGGTCCTCCAGTAGCGTACGGACTGGCTCATTTGGGCGGGAGTATTCCCGGCTTTGGGCGGGAGTGTTCCCGGCTTGCTCACTCCTTCTTCAGGTGACATTACTGAATTATTTAAGAGTTAAGTGCCCTGTGCGTGTAGCCTTGCTGCGCAGGTAGCCTTCCCTGATGGCTTGTATCCGCAGCTGCGGGAACAGGCGGGGTACTTCACCATTGGGAGGCTTTTCCTGCGGGAACAGCTTGCGTACTGCGTTGAAGAGGTAGGTCCCAGCAGAGCCCAGTTGGACCCGCAAGACTCACCTTAAAGAGGGACGTCTGCGCAGAAACCAACTGGATCCGCAGGACCCACCATGCTCAGAGACGTGACGTCCTTACGCGCAGTACGCAAGCTGTTCCCGCAGGAAAAGCCTCCCAATGGTGAAGTACCCCGCCTGTTCCCGCAGCTGCGAATACAAGCCATCAGGGAAGGCTACCTGCGCAGCAAGGCTACACGCACAAGGCACTTAACTCTTAAATAATTCAGTAATGTCACCTGAAGAAGGAGTGAGCAAGCCGGGAACACTCCCGCCCAAAGCCGGGAATACTCCCGCCCAAATGAGCCAGTCCGTACGCTACTGGAGGACCTTTTGTACTGTACTTGACGAGGTATGGACAAAAGGTCCGACCAAAGCAGCGACAGCTCACTGTGACAAAGGAATAGTACACAGTCGGCCTGATCACTATCAGCCGCTGCCTACTCACCAACCCCTGTCACTATTAGCCGCTGCCTACTCACCAACCTGTCGTAGCACGTGCATAGCCTGCAGTTGGTGGAAAAGGAATAGTACACAGCCGCCCTGGTCCCTATCAGCCGCTGCCTACCCACCAACTGCCAGCATGGCATGTGCGTAGCCCACAGTTGGCAGAACAGGAATACTATTCAGCCGGCTGTACCTTCTTGGAAACCTACATTCGGCTATAAATACTCCAACACCTTGGAATGGTATGGGCACATTACATTACCTTATCACATCTTATCTTCTCTAGCAATCTCTTAATATACACTTATATTCAAGAGCAATCTAGTCTGATTCTCACGCCGGAGGGTGGTCACAAGGAGGTACCCCCCCCTTCTCAGTGACGAGCTCACGGTGTCTGTTTTGCAGGTCACCAGAAGAACCATCTTTGCCGGACATAACCCCTCGTGGGAAACATCTATTTAACCCCCAGATTATCCGTAATCTGCCCGGGGTCGATTAGTGTTTCTTCAGAATCCCTGGTTATTCTTTCTAAAACCATAATCATAAACCACCCATGAAGCTTCATGCCATTAATTAATTAAGGTAAAACTCAAATCTTAACAACAAGATCAACCTCAACTTTAGCCTTATGATCCCCATTATTCTCCCTATTTACTATCCTTACATTCGTTACATTCGATTTGATTTTCTGCGCAATTTATTCATGCAACGATTCGTTCACTTCCATACGGGTATGATCAATCGTTTCTTATTCTTAATGTTAAAATATGGCATATTATTTGGAAATTTGTGGTGGTAAAATGGTTTGATCCACATATTTGGCATCTAGAAGCTTTTGTGTTCAAGTATTGTTGAACATATATTGTGTCTAGGCCTGTAAACGAACCGAACGAACAAGAACAAGGGCATGTTCGTGTTTGCTCACTTAACTTTAAACCAACACGAACACTTAATTGAACAAATAGTTGTGTTCTTGTTCGTTTGTTAAAAAATTGAACATGTTCTTGTTCGTTTATGTTCGTTTGTTTAACATCTAAATGAACATAAATGAACAACAATACACGAACATAAAGAACATATATGAACAAACGTAATTGAACACAAACAAACATAAATGAACACACTTAAATGAACACAAACGAACAAATATTTAACTATTAACTAGATGACTCATAAATAATAAATAATTATTTTCTATTAATGTGCAAATGAACATAAACGCACATAAATAAACGGACACAAATGGACATACATAAACGAACGTTCACGAACATAAAATTGAACTTCCCGCTGAACAGCTCACAATATCGAATTATTTTCGTTTACAGGCCTAATTGTTTCATCATTAGATAAATTCTTTAATCTATGATTGTCTCATTGCAAATATAATTGAAAACAATCCTATTGATTCAGTAATATTCCAACTTTTTGTTAGGTGTGAACCAATTTTCAAAGAAGCATAAGGTTGTTTTATGGTAATATTTTGTGAGAAGAAGAAAAATTGGAGTCAGAAATGATCTTACCAGCCTTACTTACATCTGCTGGTTTCAATATAGTGATTTGTGTTGGTTTTTTTTCACTATATTCGATATTGAGAAAACAACCGTATAATTTGAAAGTTTATTTCAGGCAGAGGCTTGCTCAACTTAAGCCAGGCCAAAAGAACCTTTACTTTTTTGATCGACTCATCCCCTCTGCGGGTTGGTTAGTTAAAGCGTGGGAAGCAACCGATGATGATCTCTATGCTTGTGGGGGTATAGATGGACTCGTGTTTATCAGGCTCATTGTTTTCTGGTAATAAACTAACTTACTATCTTCTTGTCGTCGTCGTCGTTGTTATTATTACTAGCACTACCTTTTCAATATGAAATGATCCAAATCATATTTTGTTTAAAGTATATTGGTTTTTAATTTTTTATTAATCTCAACTATCGCTTTTTGGTCGCTGTCGTTCCCAACTAATGAATTGGTGCTGACGGTCCAACTTTAATGTATTTGTTCCCAACAGTCCGCGACTAACAGAATCCTAGCGCTGTAAGTTGTAGATCGCTGGAAAAACGTTTTTGGCCAGGAAAACTTTACATTTTTATCCCAAATATATTTGTAACTTTGTATTGGACCTCTAGGAACTTTTTTTAGTAAAAGCCCCAATTATTGAGGTCACGAAACCCTATAACCATCGTCGGAGTTGGTTGGTGGTGCTCAAGTGGTGGTGGTTGGTTGATGGTGAGTCAATTGGTGGTGATAGCGGTATTCGGGTGGTGTTTCTGGAAAAAAAAATGTGACTTTTCCAACAAAAAATGTTTTTCCGGTGACCTGCAACTAACGGTGTTAGGATTCCGTTAGTCACGGACCGTTGGGAACAAATACGTTAAAAGTTGGGAGCATCAGCAGCCAATTCGTTAGTTGGAACCGACATTGACCAAAAAGAGATAATTGAGATTAATAAAAACCAATATACCTTTGTTTAAAATCCAAGTTGTACAATTGTTTCACTGAGGTTATTTAGACATTTATACATTTAGACCTAAGGCTTGCCTTGGCATGCCTTTGGCTTGCCTTGGCCGTGCCTAGGCCGAGCCTTGCATGCCCAAGACGTGCCTTTGGCTTGCCCATGGGCGCCTTGGCATGCCTTGGCCTGGCCATGGGCGTGCCTTGGCATGATGGCAAGGCCAATTCAGGCAAGACAGTAAGCATTGTTAACTTTGATAAACCCTCCCGATGGCAAGGCCAAAACAGGCAAGACAGTAAGCATTGTTAACCTCTGGCTTCGCCCCGCTCAGGCATAGTTCACCATCTTTCGGGTCCCGACAGGCATGCTCACACTCGAACCCTTCTCAGAAGATCAAGGTCGGTCGGCGGTGCACCCCGCTAGGGCGCTTCCGGTTCATCCCGCATCGCCAGTTCTGCTTACCAAAAATGGCCCACTTGGAGCTCTCGATTCCGTGGCACGGCTCAACAAAGCAGCCGCGCCGTCCTACCTATTTAAAGTTTGAGAATAGGTCGGGGGCGCAACACGAACAACTGCGAAAGCATTTGCCAAGGATGTTTTCATTAATCAAGAACGAAAGTCTAACTTTTTATTATGATACATTATTCCCATGGACTATTCTATACATGACATGTGCACATGGTTTTCCATTTGTGTAATACTTTTTAGGGGGTGTGTGACATTGACATATCAATCGTGTAATATTTATGTTACATAAATGGTTGGTTATACTTGTTGATTGGTCATGCTGTGAAAGTTATACAAATGGGCATGTCACATAAACTATTTTACACAACGGACACGCCATGTCAACATATGCAAATGTTAAAGGTCACGTTAATAGATTTTCACAACTTCTAACAAAAATGAGAATTGTTGTTTCTTGTTTTGTTGTGGTGTAGCATACGGATATTCTCCATTGCAGCCGTTCTTTGCATATTTATCGTCCTTCCAGTGAACTTGTTTGGGCAAGCGATAGAGCAGACGACTCCCGAGTCACAGATGGACATATTTACCATTAGGAATGTTCCGGAAGGGTCTACGGGGTATGCTTTATGAAAACTATTGTTCCTTAGTTTCTATATTCTTACTTTCTTTTTCTCACCTCAGGCTTTGGGCCCACTTCTTTGCGCTCTATGTCATATCTATCTCCGCTTATGTTCTTCTATACGTTGTAAGGATGTGAAAGTAACATTTATTTAAATTTATTTCATGTATCATTGTTTTAATTAGGCTGTAAATGAGCCGAGTTTGAGCTAGAGTTGATTTTAGTTATATTAATCGTAATTTAATATAAAACAATATTTATTATTAAAAAATTACAATGAATGTATTTATAGAGATAATACTATAATAGTCTCGTTAGGTTCACGAACCTGGTCAAGCTAGAACTCGATCCTGTTTAAGTTCAAGTTGTTTTGAGAAACTAGTGAGCTAATCTCTAGTAGCTCACGTCAGCTCATAGTAGATCGAATAATATATCTCAGAAAAAACAGGCAAATAGATCCTATGTTTCACACATGATCTTTCACATATGAAATGACACTGAAATGAGGTTTGTTGTGGTAGGAGTTCAAGAATGTTGCAAGGATGAGATTAGAACAAGCAATTAAGTTTCCAAGAAAACCAAGTCACTACACGGTTCTTGTTCGAGGAATCCCATGGAGTCCCGGAGAATCATATAGTGAAGTTGTTAGCAAACACTTTAGCAGTTGGTATAATATAAGTTATCTTGCGCACCAAATGGTTTATCGATCCGGTGCAATTCAGAAGTTAATGGTAACCATATGAGTTTCTTGATTGAATAATAAGATACTGAACACTCACATCACATATGTTGGTTTTCACATAGATGGAAACAGAAAAGATGTATAAGGTGCTTGCAGAGACAACTATAACTCAATATGTTCAACCAATAACCGTCGAAGCTCTTCCATCTTCAAACCCTTTGAAAATTGTCGCTTCTGAAACCGAAAGTACTTTCAGGAAACATAAACATAATCATAAAAAAGATATGAGAGATCTGGTTAGGACTCTTTATCTCTCTATTAATGCTATTATTATTGTTATTATTATAATTATTATTGTTGTTGTTGTTGTTGTTATTATTATTATTATTTGTGATGGTTTAAAGATTTATGATGTTAACACAGGAATGCGCAGCTGCATTTGTGTTTTTTAGGAACCGATACGCTGCAATGGTGGCTTCACACACCATCCAGGCAAAAGATCCTATGTTATGGGTCACAGATTTTGCGCCAGAGCCACACGATGTTTATTGGGCGAACCTTTGTATACCTTATCGGTATCTTTGGATCCGTAAAACGCTAGTTTTTATTGGCACAATTCTCTTCAGTGTGTGGTTTTTGCTACCCACATCATTAGTTCAAGGCCTTTGTAACCTTGCTCAGTTGGAGACCACATTTCCATTCCTCAGAGGGATAGCAGACAGGTTTGTCAACTTAAAAAGTTTTTTTTTTTTTACAAATGAAACACATTATTTGTTTCTTTAAGGTTTCTTATATGTAGATTATTTTATAGAAAGTTAGCATAGTTTTTGAGTACTAAATTTGAGGTAATCTGTGGGCCATAATGGTGATCGACGTGTTAGAAACGTGACGTTGGCATGGCACTAAGGGGTGTAAATGAGTTGTGCTTGTTTAGTTTATAAGGGCTCAAGCTCGAACTTGGCTCATTTTACGCTCTGTATATGTTTAAGCTTAAGCTTGACTCCCTAATAGTGTTTCAAGTTTGAGCTTCGACTTAGGTTGTTCATTATTTCTTAATTATTTAAATATATTTATTCATATATTTTTGTTTTTATAGTTTAAATTTTTTTTAAATGTATATAATTTAATTATTTTATCAAAAATTTTATATAATGATACATAATATTTGGATATATTTTTATCATATCAAATACAATTATTTATGGCTTGCACATATAACAAGCTCGTTTAGGCTCGTACCCCTAGTCCAGCTCGGTATATGAAGCTCATGTTCGAGCTCGCTTATGAAATGAGCTCCTATTTAAGTTGGGCTCTATTCGAGCTTTTTTGAGTTGAACCTGAGCAATTCATTGACAAGGAGCTGATTCAAGAGTTAACAAACTCGCTACAAGTATATTTTACGGAACCCATTTCTAGTCGACGAAAAGGTCTTGACGATCAAGCCTCCAATTTCACCAAATAAGACTTTTTCCTCAAAATTCTTAACATTTTAAGCCTTTTTAAATTTAAAATTACGTGTTTTAGATCATTTACGTAATTTACTTCTATTTATTATCTTAATTTCAGTATTGCAATTTTTTTATAATCCAAAAATTTGCAAACCTCCCAAATTTTGAACCATAGCTTTGTTTCTGGTAGGATAAGTTTTATCATTCAAAAGGGTGTTGCAGCGCAACTTGTTGTTCGTTTACTTGCCTCTTTATTGTTACTGAATCTCTAGTGTATTGGTTGAGAATTCATAATTCCAACATTTTCTTTTTCTTGGAGAATTGTTTCCCGATTATTATTTTCTTGCTTTCACTCTGCATGACACACGTCGAGTAGCTCAACTCATTTACACCCTTAAGGACTACGTTAAACACACTACTTAACATAAAGTGTTTATTGAATGTTACAGGCAGTATGTGAATATCATATCCGGGTATCTACCAAGTTTGGTGCTAACATTCTTCGTTTTGCTGGTGCCACCAGTCATGTTAATGTTTGCTACACTTGAAGGAGCTGTGTCACGTAGTGGGAGAAAAAAGAGTGCATGTTGCAAAGTTATTATTTTCTTCTTTTGGAATATATTTTGTACAACCTTTTCACTGGTACTTGGTGGGACCGTATGCATTTATTAACTGTTACTGGTTTAAAAGACATGGCTACTCTTCTTGGTGTTTTAGTTCCTGGTCAGGTGAGTTATGTTAATCGTTTGACGGGAAGTTTGTTTATGTTCGTAAATTTAATAAATGAATGAACATGAACACATGCTTCTTGGTGTTTTAGTTCCTGGTCAGGTGAGTTAAGTTGATCGTTCGACGGAAAGTTTGTTTATGTTCGTAAATTTAATAAATAAATGAACATGAACACATGTTTCGTTTGTTAATTTATGTTTGTAAATGTTCGCTAATGTTCATTCATTTATGATCATTTATGTTAGTTTATTTATGTTCATTTTTGGATGATTCATCTGCTTAATGCTTTATATTTGTTCGTTTATGTTCATTAAATTGTGTTCATTTATGTTTGTTTGTGTTCGTTTACGTTTGTATGAGTGTGTGTGTGTGTGTGTGTTCATCTATTTTTGTTAATATGTATTCAATTATGTTCATGTATGTGCGTTTATGTTCGCCAAGTGTCCATTTAGATTTAAATGAACACATATAAACGAACACAAACGTGCTCATTTTTTAAACGGACTGACATGAACACAAATATTTTCCGGACTAAGTGTTCGTATACGCTTAAAGTTAAACAAACAAACACAAACAGGGGCTTGCTCGTGTTCGTTTAGTTCGTTTACAGAGCTAATGAATGCAAATGGAACAAGTGTGTGATAATTCTTTGTTGTTTTGTAGGCACCCTTTTTTATGACCTACATTATGACAACTGGTTGGGCAAGTTTGGCATATGAACTAATGCAACCATTTGTACTTATAGTTAACTGGCCAATTTGTTCTTATGAGAAAGGAAGGATATGGTGATCTCTATACTTTCCCTCATCACACCGAAGTTCCAAGGGCCCTTTTGTTCGCACTTCTCGGTTTCACATTTTCCATTCTCGCACCTCTGATATTGCCTTTTCTTCTCGTCTACTATTTCTTCGCGTATTTTGTGTACCGAAATCAGGTTTGCGTTTCGTTATTGGTTTTTACATTGGCAAATTGGAAATAAATAATCCCAACTCTTGTGTATTGCTGATAATAATCCCAACTTTAAAAATCACTACCATCGTTCCTAACTTTCAACTACTTTTGTCTCAATGGACCTCCGCTAAAAAACACTTAACGCCGTTAAGTTTTTCCCAAGTTTAAAACCGACGTTTTAGGCTTTTGATCGGAAGAACGATATGAGTCGAGCGATGTAAAACTTATTTCGAAACGGTGATTCAAATGACTTGATTTTTGTTAATTGAAAATTCAAACACCCGAATTGAAACATTGTTTCGTTGCTTGGATCAGCGTTTCGAGATAAGTTTTACATCGGTCGAATCATATCGTTCTTTCGATCAAAATACCTAAAACATAGGTTTGAAACTTGGGAAAAAAACTTAACGGCGTTAAGTGTTTTTTAACAAAGGTCTATCGAGACAAAAATAGTTGAAAGTTGGGATCGCTGATAGTGATTTTTAAAGTTGGGATTATTATCGACCGATACACAAAAGTTAGGATAATTTATTTCCAATTTTCCTTTTACATTTTACGCGTAATGGTTAGAACTATAGAACTAGAAGCTAATGTTTTTATTTTTTATTTTTTTATTTTTGTTGTAGATTTTGAATGTTTATATTACAAGATACAATACAAATGGAAGTTATTGGCCTATTGCACATAACTCTGCAATA
Organism: Bidens hawaiensis; assembly: GCF_021521415.1. Taxonomy (NCBI): domain Eukaryota; kingdom Viridiplantae; phylum Streptophyta; class Magnoliopsida; order Asterales; family Asteraceae; genus Bidens; species Bidens hawaiensis. Next base: position 67,583 of record NW_027495030.1, read on the forward strand.
TTTTCTTTAATAGTCATGCAATCAGTAGCTTCAATCATCTTTGGAATGAAAAGATTGGGCACTGCATCAGGCTTTGCATTCATACTTATAATCTTCACTTTGCTTTTCAACTTGTATTGTCGCCATAAGTTTCTACCACTCTTTACAAACAAAGCTGTACAGGTATATATATTGCTTCAAAACACACACAAAGTTTAACTTCTGTTATTTTTACACATCAGTATACAAAAAATATGATATAATATTTTTATCATAGCATCATGCAGAATTTATAAATTACATAGTTTATAATTCAAGTCCATTGCATAACCAAGTTCTAAAAAGTAACGATTCCTAAATATTTAATCAGTAAATAAAACAATATTTTTGTCTTAATAGATAGTAGTTCACCTTTACGCACGCGCACACACACATATATATGTATGTATGCATGTAATGTATATGTATGTATGTATGTATGTGGGGACACATTCTTTTCGGAACCACTTTTATGTTGACATCTACAAGAATCGGATAAAACAATTGCATCTGGTACTGTATATTGATGATTTAATGTGATGGTGCGTAGGCAGTTATTAAAGTACCTCAAGTGTCACATTTAAAGCGAAAAAAATACAACTATGATTTGCAGTTCTCGTAATCATTTATTTATATATTTTATATTATTTTAGGGTAGTTTTGTCATTTACTCTATGTAATATATACTTATTAAATTTATGACAATTCTCGGCTATATGTTACCTATTTAATACTTGCTTATATGACTTGTTTGTAGGATCTTATTGAGATGGATCGACATGATGAGCATTCGGGAAAGCTTGAAGAGGTTCTTTCGCGGTTACTGTCATCATATAATAGAGTTGGACCATATTCCGGTAATCATCCCACTGATCTACTTTCACCTGAGTACGCAAAACCTGAAGAGGACGACGATAAGGCAGCAGTCACAAGTTCTAAACAAGAGGAGACCAGGTTTGGGTTGCCTTTTGTTTCTTGTTACTAATTAGGTTATTTGGTTAAGGCATCAAATATAGATAAATAACTAGTACACCAAATATGCTTAAAATATTATTATATTAGCTAAGGGATTAATTTCGTACATAATCCGAATCGACCCATTTATAATAAATGGATCAAAACTACCACCTCTAAATTACTAATAAGATTGTTTATCCTTGCCATCAAATTTTCAGTGAAGATCATTAAGCTGGTGCCTCAAGCAACATTCATCTTGAACTAGTGTGTGAGATTAAGCAGTTTTGGAATGTAATATATGATCCTACATAGAATAGGCAGTTTTGTTTCTTGAACATCATATATTGTGTAACGAGAATTTAGCGAAATTGTCGTAATTAATATTATGATGTACTCAAGTTGTATATGTATGTGATATAAGGTTATTAAGTTCATATTCATATGGGTTATGTTTAACATATGAAAATCAAGTTTTGAATATGAATTTGGTTACAAATTTAAGGTTTATTAAAAATCGTTAAGGAAAACGAATACTATCGATAGTTAAACGAAATAAGGGGTATTTGTGTCAATGTTAGGAAGTATGTTTAGTATGTTATTATGTATTTGTTAAAGTATAAGGGTCAATTATGTATATCTTAAAGTTAGAAATCGATAACATTATTTTAGGGTTAGAAGTTACAACCTGAATTTTAATTGGGTTAATCTATATACCCATCGACAATCATTGTTAACATACGATGGATCAATATCAGAACTCTTGTTCTTTGGTACTTGTTTATATCAGTTTGTGTATGATTGTTTCTTGATTTACCAACAAATAAACGGTCTTGTTTATTTTTTTCTTGGCATTTCAATAAAATTTTTAACAAAAATGGAGTTGTTATTAAAAAAATATTTTGCTCTCATATGCGGCTTTGACATTTGAATTCCAACTTTGATGGCGTCGTGTTTCAAATGCTGGTGATGGTTGATTAATTCTTAAATAAAATAGTGCAATAATAGAAACTCAACGAATATAACATGGTGTATATAATACGTAATGGTCCTCAGATAGCATAAAATCAGCTATCAACCTGTCATCGACATTTGAAAGAAGAAATCATCAAAGTTGGAATCCAGATAATATCGAATTCACTCATATAATTTTCTCAACGCCAAGGAGACATGACTCAAATCAAGGAGCCCTTAACACATCTATGTATGTTGTTTTCACTTGTTAGGAGGAACTGATAGCGATACCGGTTTACTACTCAGACAAGTTTGAAAAACCGATCACACTACCCACTTTTTGTTAAACTTTTTTTTTATAATAAAAAACACAAATTATTTGAGAAAAATCAATTAGGCCATTTGGCCCATCTTTCATGAGTAATCCATTAAATAGAAAGATCTATTATCTATTATCTTCGTGTTAAAAGAAATCTTACCATGGGCTGTACTAGGCCCAACCCGATAATGAAACAAAGTTTTCTCAACACATTTGAAAAAAATTCTGTTTGTATACCTTTGGTTTGTTGCTTCCATCCATTTGTATACAAATTCGAAACCTTTAACACTTTGAGTACATATTAATTCCAATTGTATTCATTTGTATACAAGTTCCAAACGGAGTTAACCAAACCGTTAAAACCTCCCCCACATGAGGGATATTTTTGTCTTTTCCAATAAAACCGTTTATGCTTTTAACCTTTCATTTTTAAAAGAACATAAACAAACAAGAACATGTTCTATTTTAAAATGAGCGTACATGACACAAAAATTTTTTTCGATTAAGTGTTCATTTTCACTAAAAGTTAAATCACACCTACGAATATGCTCGTTTTCGTTCGGTTCGTTTACATGCCTACATATAATGTTGTAATTAGGCTAACTCAAAGAACATAGTAGTAGTTGACTTTCTATAATAGTTTGACAATAGTCAAACTGTGTTTACAAGATTTAAATGGAACATAATTTATTTATATAAAAAGGAAGCGATTCTGATATGATTTAAACACAATTTGAAAACACATAAATGTGGTATAATTAAGTTGCACATGTTCATGATCAACATTTGACCTTTTAGTTAAACTATTGAATTTTGATCTAATTACCCATCCAAGCATCTATCAAAATGTTAAATTCAGTTTTTTGACTTCAACATAAATGTGACCAATATATTGCATCAGATTGCGATATATATTGCAGCAGATCATATATTGTAGGAATATATTGTCAGATTTTCATGCATAATGTTAGTTTTTTTTATTCACTAATAGTATATCATTAGGTACCTGCAATCACAATGGAGCATAAAGACATTATCATTTTCATACAATGTATCATCTTTCCCAAATATCATTAAAAATCAAAATTAGGTCATAAGGTTTAAATGTTGTTGTTTGGGAATAATATTAACTAAACAACGTATTTTTGTAATTGGCTTAAATTTTTTAATTGGTCTGATATGAAATTTGGATTATTTTTTATTTGAATAGACGAAAATACCGCTCATGTGGGGGAGATTTTAACGGCATTGGTTAACTCCGTTTGGAACTTGTATACAAATGGATACAATTGAAATTAATATGTATTCAAAGTGTTAAAGGTTTCAAATTTGTATACAAATGAATGGAAGCAGCAAACCACAAGTATTCAAATAGAATTTTTTTCCAACACATTTCTTTTTTTATTTTTTAAAATAGTAATATTTGATAAATGACACTGAAACCAAAGGAGCAGTGCTTTAGCAGTAATTTAGTGACTTTCTTTAGGGGGGGGGGGGGAGTTGGGAGATTCGAGTCTTATTGTGATAAAATGTTGTGCGCGAGTTTAGGTTTTACTACGAGTCTTGTTGTGATAAACTGTTGTGTGCGAGTTTAGGTTTTACTACAATAAGCCTTCGGGCGGTGAGTTTCATCAGGAATTGGTGTTGGGCCAGGTCAACAACGTTACCTGCGTGAGTGGCTGTTTATAGTGAGTGGGTTTTGTTGGTTGTTCAAAAAATAATAATAATAAAAACATTGAATTACTAATTTAAAATATTAAATTATAATATGCAAATTGGTGAAGAAATAATAAAGGGAGTGTGTGTTGGTTCCTTATGGAAGCAAAAAGATAGTGCTAACTTTGCGTGACAAGTTAATATACTTTCTATACTTTTCTATTTGCGTGACAAGTTAGTAATATTTTTTTTTTAATTGTTGTTGTGGATTCACATAGTTTATAAAACATGGTAATATGAAATATAAAAGTCAATGGTAGAATGTGTCAAAAACAATGGATAAAAGTCTACATACTTGTGACATGTCAAAAACAATCTATAATTAAATTAAGGAAACCAAACTTATGGCATTGTATTTTCACTTTTTATCACTTAGCCCCTAAAATTGTTCTAAGCATACATCATTGCATGCAAACGGTAACACGCTAAATTTTATAAAACGTTAAAGCCAACACAAATCAGACTGTCTGGCTGACTTGATATCCATACAGTTTGATTCATGATTTAATGTTTGGAACTTGAAACCAACCGTTTACCTATTGCTTTTCATAACCACTTTGATTTGGCGTGTCGTATTTCAAAACCGTAAATTCTGTTAAACCGAATCATAAACAGTTAAGCATTCCAACGATATCAAATTTTCGTGCAAGTCATCCCTTTATCCTTTCTTCATTTGTTTTAATATTATAGAACAAGTTTTCCTTGTATTGAAAAAATCTAAAGCACAAGGGCCCATTTTCCAGAGTTTGAAAAATTGTAAATAAATTTACTATAAATACAAAGAAAGAGATAACCATCAACTTTGTTAATGAAGAAACCGCAATACATGTATGAAATCAACCATTTATTTGTCATTGAATATAATCCTTGGTTTCTAAAACCATATTCATAAACCATCCATGAAGCTTCATGCTAATGAAGGCAAAATTCAAGTGTTAACAAGAAGATCAACCTCACCTTCAAAGATATTGGCCCATCTTATAGCCTTATCATTGTTGCTCACCATTCTCCCTATTTACTACCCTTACATTCATTACATTCTTGAAAAAACAACTTCATGTTTGGATGATCACGTGCGCGTTCAAACCACCGCAAGTTTGTCCCACCACCACCCTTTGTACCTCAGCCACCTCCTACCCACCTCCCTTAGAAAAGATAATGACCACAAGGTGTCAATGGCAAGGTTTCCATTGCCATTGCCACCCGGTGGGCAGGAGGTGGTGTTAAGACGGTCTGGTGGTGGTGGTGGGAACAAGTCTTGTGACTTGTATTCGGGCGAATGGGTGGATAAGCTGGAGGGGAGTTATTACACGAATGAAACGTGTTGGGCGATACAAGAGCATCAAAATTGTATGAAATTTGGGCGGCCGGATAGAGGTTTCTTGAGATGGAAATGGAAGCCTAACGAGTGCGAGTTGCCGGTGTTTGATCCGGATGAGTTTCTAGAGATGGTTAGAGGGAAGTCTCTTGCATTTGTAGGTGATTCTGTAGCAAGAAATCATATGCAATCTCTTCTTTGCCTCTTATCAAGGGTATGCTTGTCTTTTCACATCTATATGTTACAATTTGTTCTATACTAAGAAACCTACTCGAGTTACAATACAAATAGATTTATAGGGTAATCATTAAATATTAAATATAATATATATATATCCTAATATGTGCATTTAAGATCACAATCAATTAATGAAAATAGAAATAGAGATTAAGAATAGGGAGTTGCTAAATCAGCTAAACGTATTACTTTCTATACCATTTTTACTAAATATATCCCTCGATCCCACTTGTGATTATATGAAAAAACGATTAATATAGAGAAGCAATAATATTCCAATAGTTGATCCTGAAAAACCGATTTCTTGCATGGTATTGCTGAGCAAAATCAATCATATGTCGTTTGGTTCAAAACTGTTAAAAGGCCAAAGTAAATATAAATACTTACATAGGCCAAAATCTTACAGCCTGACTCGGTTTTTCTAACCAGCTTACAAATATGAGTTGTAAATCAAACCGTTCGGTACAGTTTAAAGATCTTAAACTTCTAGAAAATCAATCGTGGCACGGTTTCAAACGCCCTATGTGACAGTTTTGAAAAATATTTGATAAATATGTGTTATTGAACTCTTAAATACAATCATAGATAGTATACTGGCTTATAAAAATACATTCTAAAATGTATTATTTATTTAAAAGAGTGTGTGACATTGATAATTTATACATCAATATTAACCAGGTTGCATATCCAAATGATGTTTCAAACTCAAGTGACTTGAATTTCAAGCGATATGAGTATCCAGAATACAACTTCACCATTTCAATTTTTTGGTCACCATATTTAGTGAACACAGAAAGAACCGATCGACAAGATATAACACAACCATTCAAACTCTACCTTGATGAATTCGACGAATGTTGGACATCCCAAATCGAAAATTTCAACTATGTCATCATCTCAGCAGGCCAATGGTTTTTTCGGCCCACAATGTTCTACTCAAACCGTCAAGTAATTGGTTGTCTTTGTTGCCCAGAAAGCACCATCCGCCACCGGTCACCCACCTTCAGCTATAGGAGGGCGTGGCGGACTGCTTTCCGAGCAATTAATAGCTTAAAGAACTTTAAGGGAATTGTTTTCTTGAGATCTTTTGTGCCTTCACATTTTGAAGGTGGGCCATGGGATAAAGGTGCGGATTGTGTAAGAACAAAGCCTTTCAAGCGTAACGAGAGGGCGATAGCGGATTATGTTTTAGATATGTACAAGACTCAAATGCAAGAGTACAAGTTTGGGGAGCGTGAAGGGAGGAGAAAGGCGGTTAAAATTACGTTTATGGACATGACCCATATTATGCATCTGAGACCAGATGGGCATCCGAGCAGATATGGTCGTTTTCCGTCACAAAATGTGACCATGGCTAACGACTGCGTCCATTGGTGCTTGCCTGGTCCCATTGACGCTTGGAATGATTTCTTGATGGAGTTAATGATGAGGGAAGAGGTTCATAGATAGTCTCGTAGTGTTTATAAACTAAAGTGTCATGGTTAGATTTTTAATTTTATATTTGATTTGTTATTACATTTTAGTATTTGATCAGAAGCCCATTGGGCTCAAAGCTTTCAATTTCAGGTTGCCTCATATATGTTTTTAATGGGTTGGGTTCTAGTCTGGGGTATGGTCATTGGTCAAGTCACTAAAATATTACTGTTAATTCAAAGTTCAAACTGAAGGTTAATATTTTTAATAAGGATTTTCATATTATAAAAAAAAGTTACTGATCATATGAATACAATTTCTTTTATTTATACTAGTTTCGTAATGGCAAAAAAAATTAAATAATGATACAAATTTTATTTTTAAACGACAAGGACAATTGATGTTCAGCGGCATACATCTTCATAGCCCAGGTGTGTTCTTAACTCAGAGTCTCATACGAAATTTTAACTATCATTTATTAACCCTCAAGGATGGCGCCAACCTATTCAAGGAAGAAACCGACAACTTGTTATACCCTCTGACTTGTCTATACTCTATACCTAAGAGCTCAATAACATCATGTTCAAATTTATATAATACAAATACTTAATATGATTTTTTTTTTCTTAAATAAACATATCAATTTTCTTTATTTAGATGTGTCAAAAATTGGGTTCCAATATGTAAAAACATAGATATTACATCAATATAGCAGGTAGGCGGGCAACAAGCTGCGCCGTCACCCCTTTCTGAATTGCAAACCCTAACCTGCTAAAGACATACCCCTGCCCCTTTTGAGTCGACACATTGCTATGCACAACATGTTGGACCCTGGTTAGAAAACGGATAGCTTCCGGTGCCAAGGAGCCAAATGTATCAAAAGCCAGAGGGACAAAAACATGTTGGTTCTCTTCGCAGGCTTTAGCATATTTCTCCACCTTCTTCGTTTCAGCCCTTTTCATTGCTTGCCCAGCTACAAACCCATTATCCCTCAAACCAGCTAAGGGAGATACCCCTGTGAGGTCAACACAAGCGTGTTTTCCCCCGGCCCAACCAAAGACGAGCAAATCTGCCGATCGTAGAGTGGATCTCCCTTCCGTGGGGTCTGTAAGGAAGTTTACGGGGGCCTCCTTTTTAGCTGATATCCCAGCTCGCCTTAAGATGTCCCAAAGAACGTCCTGCACCCAATCATGTCGGTATTTGAACCCAGGCATCTCCTTGCAATGAACCGCATGCTCTCCGAATTTATCCAGGCAGGCCTTACGGCAGATCGGACATGTTTCGTCTTCTGGGTACATTGGGACCATCAAACGGTACTTAAGAATGACCCTATACTCGACCGCAGACATGCTTTGGCCCAAGTCATCAAGCGGGATAACGGTCAGAAAATCTTGGGCATGAAGACCTTGTAAGCATTCAAAAACCGCCTTCTGTCGGGGGGACAATCCAAAAACTTCTCCCAGGCTCTGAGCGATTTTTCCAAAAAGGGCATTCGCCAAAGTTTTTTGAGGCTTTGGTGGGGCGGTGTCCATATTAGAGAAACCGCCAATGTCAAAGTCTGGGAGAGCGCCATTTAGGCGTTCCAGGGCCTGCACGTAGTCTGGGTCCAGGTCGACAACTCCGCTATTCCTTAAGATGTGATTCTGTAGCTTCCAAGATTGAGCCCTCGTCGCTACAAAAGCGTAAACCCCAACATCATGAGCCGAAAGAAGGCCTAAACCCCCTAAGCGCATCGGTAAAGATGCAAGTCGCCACTGAAGATCACCAAAGAACGGGCCTCCACATACAACTATGTCTTCGATGGCTTCTCGTAGCCCCTTATCAAAACAGGATACCGCATCATCCATCATATGGGGGTGGCATGTTCGTAACCCAAAAAGCAACTTAGCAACCCCCATGCAAGACCTAAGCAGGAGGAGTTCGCTCTGGGGATCCCTAAGGCAAGGTAAGAGTTTCATAAGATCAACCGCACGAGATGCTCTCTGCCTCGCCAACTCCTTAATAAAGTAGGGATCTCGACTAACAGCCCCTCTAAGGAGCTTTACCCCTCTCTCTGGTCTACCAATCCCACTAGGGAAGAGCCCATCTTTAACTTTCACCCCTATACACGCTGGCCAAAAAACCTCGGTTTTCTTAATATTAAGTTGCAGCCCCAATGATGGCCCTTCCGAGTTGATAATGTCTAGGGCTTTAGCGACTTCGTTGGCACCACCAATAATAGTCCCATCATCCAAGTACCAAGCATGAAGTGGGAGGTTACAGTCATTTTGTACCCGGAGAACAAGAGGGTGTAATGCTAAGGCAAAGAGGAGGAGCCCAAGGGGGTCTCCTTGCTGAACCCCAGTAGTAGCCCCTATACAGTCATCATCAACGTACAACCTAGCCGGCTGGGCATAAAGGAACTGGACCCATAGATAGATAGACGGGCAATGATGATGAACCTCTCGGAGAAGGGCTGTGCGGTCGACCATATTGAAGGCGTTGGAGAAGTCCACGGTAAGCATAGCTAAAGAGCCGTCCGCGTGAAAGGAGTTAAGAAACCGGTTCGCGCTGTGAAGCACCGCCTCTGCCCCATTAGGGGTCCCCACCCCAAACTGAAAGTCCCCTAAATACTAAGTCATTTCCTTCCCAACCATCTTCATAGCCACTTTAGAAACCAACCTACGCCAGATAGCCCCCACAGCAATGGGCCGAATTCCATTATCCGGCTTTAATAAAGGGGTAAGGGGGGCCAAAGCAATAAACTCAGCGAGCACCTTGGGGCACAGACCCCCTAGCCATAAGTTGACGACTTCAGTGATGGCTGAGAGCAGACCCATGGAAGTCACTGATCCCTCACCACTAAGAGCGTCCAACAAGTGTTGCGCCCGCATCCCTCACCACTAAGAGCGTCCAACATGATTGAATTTATTTTTAGTTTGAGTTTGTTAATATTAAAAATGATTTTTTTATAAGGTTTGGAGTGTTCCATGGTTACTTGACTTAAATTAAATTCTTTTATGGGTCTCCAGAAATCACGCCCATGATTTATTCAATGTATTTTCAGTCAACTATAGTGGCGAAATTTATTCATACTCAATATAAAAAACTGTGACAGATTATATCAATTATCTTTATATATTTTAAGTTTTCTCTGCTGAATTTTGTCGGCTAGAGTAAAATTAGTGTAAACGTGTCTCACATCTCCATATTGGAGATTCACATGTATCCATAGATTCATTTATCTTTATGTAACTTCTAACTTTAACATTTAAATTAGTTTCATGAAAAAAAAAAAAAAAACAAAACAAAACATGTTGGTTGGTTATTTATGATATTTGTTTATTTTTATTTATTTATTTTGTTATTGGTTTTAAATGCTTTCAACATTTATTTGTTGGCATGAAACACTACCGGCTAACAAAATATTTATCACCACTCATAGCTTTCATTTTATTTTCTTTTAGGACTCCCAACCCATTTCAAAAATGTCACATTGTATAAAAGACTAACACACACATTAGCACGGTAGTGCTTGAAAAAAATAAAATGAAAGTTAGGAGTGGTGGTAGTAAACATTTAGTTAGTTGAGAGTGTTCCCGACCTACAGGTGAGAGTTGAAAGTATTTAAATCCAATAACCTTTTTTCTAACGCAATCCGGTATTTTGACATCGTCATTTTCTAACAAAAATATAAGAAGCAATCCCAAACGGGAACCATTCCATTGATGGGTGTGGAGTTCGCAGATCTATCAAAAATAGAACAAATATCAGAATCCGCAAACTATGCAAGTTCAGAATGAAGGTTCATAAGCAAAATTACTCGAGCTAAATGAATGATTGACACTGACAAAGTCTACACATAAAGGAAAGAAATTGGCCGGTAAAGGAAAAGAAAGCTTGGTCGACATGGTTGTTGATCAGACCGTGTTAAATGAACGAAAAAAAAGTAAAAAAAAAAGATATTCTAAACAAAAAAGTGGAATCAATGTGATTGGACCGACTTTGCAAGTAATCCTCCATGGTAAACACAAGAAGTGGGGTTTTCTTGCGAAGGAAAAGATGAGCTAGCATTCGCTTAAATGTGGTTCTACCTAACACATACACACGATTGATATTAATATGAAGAGCAATTGCATGACATGTCATTAGAAACTTACTGAAAACCAAAAATGAAAAGTTACAACTAAAAGCCTAAGTAATAACAAACTTAATTTCACGAGGTATAAGTTCTTATATGATAGAATACGATTTCACATATCTTATTTTATTATATTTTAACAGGATACTAATCTAAATTGTGATGGTGTAACACCCATCTCATATGTACCTAACAAACTTGCAACATCACAGATTCGGTATAAGGCTAGAGAACGCCGCATAACATCGACAATCAAGTAAAGAAACGCCAAGTAGGATAAAATTTCATAAGGCAATCGAACAAGGAAGATGTCATACTAAGTTAACACACTCGGGCCAAACAAATGAACCACATTGACATTATATGAGAACGAAACTCTAAATATGAGTCTGGTACGTGAGGCAAGATTGGAGATACATTGACCTATAAGCCTAATGACAACCAGCTCGACATAAATGCATTAACATATAAAAAATCTTAAAAGTAAGAATATCTAAAGCGTCACGCTTATGCATAATGAACCTATAGATAAGCATACTAGTCGAGAGTAATATCTGAAGTAACGAACTTATAAAAAATAACCAGGTTAATTTATTTTAGTTTCAATTCCACTCTTCCACTCCTTATACTATAAATAGTATACGCCTTTAACACATTTAATTTTTTAATAACTTATTTTCCTAATAATTGTTAGTTTGTTACTAAACATAAACACAATATGAAAGGTGTCTTTGTCATATATATTAAACTAAACTTTATATTATATCCATATATAAAAGCTTTGTGAGCAAATAACCAAATACTAAATACCACTTCCCTTATTCACTCATCATCTCCTTGGAACTTGATCATCATCCTCTCTGTTATTCTTTCATCCCCATGAAGCAAACTAGTGCACTATCCCATGGCAAGAACAACCAAACCATAACCCATCTAGCCATCTCCAAGATTCTCTTACTAGTAACCCTAACCCTAATCACCCTCACAGTCATACCCTTATACTTCCCATTCCACAAATTCCCATCTATCTCTAATTCCAATAACCACACTCCCACCTCACCAGTTGTTAACCATTCACAAGACTCACTCATCACCATAGATGACAACCACCACAAATGTGATGTGTTCTCTGGTGAGTGGGTTCCAAACCCTGATGCACCTTATTACCATAACACCACATGTTGGGCTATCCATGAACACCAAAACTGCCAGAAATATGGACGACCAGATTCGGATTACATGAAGTGGAGATGGAAACCAGATGAATGTGATCTACAAGTGTTTAATCCTTACCAGTTTTTGGAGATTGTGAGGGATAAAGCTTTGGCATTTGTTGGTGATTCGGTTGGAAGGAATCATATGCAATCTTTGATTTGCATGTTATCAAGGGTACGTTTGTTTGTTTGTTCATCTTTAACTGATGGTTGTAGAAATCATTAGACGCTAGTCGAGCGGTGTGATAGAGACTAACGATTAATCAAGAATAACGATTAGTCAGGACTAATAGGGAAGTCAATAGATAACGACAGCAATTAACCTGCGCCTAGCTAGGTGCAATATATAGGTAGGGACTAACGATTAATCAGGATTAACAAGGAAGCTAGCCAATAGATAACGGCAGCGATTAACCTGCGCCTAGCTAGGCGCGATGAATAAGGACTAACGATTAATCAAGATTAACAGAGAAGTCAGTAGATACCGACTAACGATTAAACTATGTCTAGACGCGATTTTTACGAACATGTCATATCTCTTTATTATCTTTGTTTGTTAATTACTTAATTATGAAAATGATTCACGGTTACTATTTGAAGAGTTTGTTTGTATATATGTGTTGAAAAGATCAAGTCTTGATTGATCACATTAACTTTCTTATTTGTGGAAATTATTTTGGAGTATTAAAAATATTTTGAGTCTTGAACAAGTTAGGTGTTTGTTTTTTATTTTATTTTAATATTGATAGTTTTTGAATATTATTTTGTGAACAATCTTGTATCGGGTGTAGAAAAAAACGGGGTTGAAAAGGAAACAAGATTCGGAATTATGGGAACAAAAGTCGAGAACAGTTGAGCTCTCATTTTCACATTATTTTATTTTCGAATATTTTTAAATAAAACTTTGACAAAGTATAATCTTAATAACTTCTACAACACTTCGACTCGTCTATGGGTTATTAGTGGACAGTAATATAGACAAAGTCTTTTTAACTGTATAGGTTTGAGCGTCATTGACATCTGACAAAAAAATTGCCTTAGAAAAAACAATCGCACTCGAAAGAAATATATGGGTTCTATGCGTGAACGACGACGCCGCCAATATAAGAGAGAGGATGCGCCGCTCGACCGGTAGAAAAATAAGTTGAAGCTCGACGTGCCATTTTAACGGTTTTTCAGTTTCTATGGTTTAATTTGGCATAAGTTTTAGGAATTGACAAGACAAAGAAAAGAATCAATACATGAATTGGAAGTTTTTTTTTTTTTAATTAAAAGTTTAAAACTTACTTTAACTTTAATATGTATGATTATATACTTATACACTTATATATATGTTTTTTAAAAATCATATAAAAATGTGTGAAATATTCTCACTTCCTAGGAACCTAAGTGAAAAAAATATATTTTCTTTTACTAAAAAGGCTCTGATTTTAAAATATGTAATAAATATATAAATATAAATCTTTTGTGATAGCTGGTGAAGGAGATGGTCCGATTAAAATAACCAAACATATGTAATAAATATTTAATCTTTTGTGATGAGACATACATATAATTTCAAGTATAGAACTTATTAGTTATTTATATATATGTATCATAATTAATACATATGTATATTATTTTTTAATTTTTTTGAAGAAAGTGAAACCTCGAGAAAAGGTGATGAACCATTTAAAATTCTCATATAGTTTTGTATAATATTGCTTCATTGACTGTATAAAAGTAAGTGACCGACTGATATGTGACGGGAAAATATTTATAATAATGACAACGTGTAATAATAAAATTATATAAACTTAAATATTGTAGTGACTTATATATAAGTCTGTCTATATTAAACTAGTTTTTCTATCCTGCGTGTTGCGCCAGAGCAGTTGGAAAACCCCAGCGTTGAAATCCGGGCGTAGGTAAAACCCGAGTGTTACGATGATGAATCGACACGAATTCGGTCAGTACCGGCTGCGCTCGTTACGATATAGGCACCATTGGTAAAATTTGAACCTAAAAAAATAATTCGTCAAATTAACATATAAAAACATTAACATATAAGAAAACAAAATATTTAAGACGATGCTTATTTGGTTGGCAAACTGGCGGTGGTAAAAACCAAGCATTGTCGGTTCCGAGCATTGAGATGGTAACTTGACACGACTTCGGTCGGTTTTGATTACGTACCTTATGGTACCAGAACTAAAAACGAAAAAAATATAAAACTTGAGGTGGACCAACGACCAATTGGGAGGAAGGGGGGGGGGGTCGATAGCGTTGTTGGTCATGGGCGGCCACGAGTTTGTGCGAACTTGATCGGTTCCTTTTAGACCTATTATGGTCCCAAAACTAAAACAAAAAAATTTTGACATTTGGTCGGTTTCCATTACGTTTATTATGGTAACTGAATTAAAAAAAAAAAAAAAGTCACCGACTAATACAGTGCCATCAAGTGGTCCAATATGCCATTTGCGGCACCAAACTTATTAATTATATAGTAATAATAATAATAGTAATTTCTTTTTAGAAAAAATTAATTTGATAACTCTAGACATGGATACATCTTGTATACATATATAGTTAAAGGGGAAAATAAATCATAATTACTTGGTGACAAAACTTAGGGAATATTTTCATGTGGGAGCATGCTTTTATTTTCACTGTTCTTTTCCAGAAATTTCATTTGTCTTTTCCACAGAAACCATGATCATATATAAGCTCTGCATTTGCATGTGCATTACTTTATACAAATGGCTTCATTTTAAGGTATACATGTGTTAATGTGTATATGTAACATGACAATGACAATATTGGTGTCTTGCAATTAAAATCTTAGGTGGAGTATCCAATCGATATCTCAACGACAAAAGACGACGACTTCAAGCGATGGTACTATGTGTCGTACAATTTCACAATGGCCACGTACTGGTCACCGTTTTTGGTTAAGTTTGAACAACCCGATACTGATGGCCCAACTCACACGGGCGTGTTCAGTCTATACCTAGACGAGTTTGATGAGAAGTGGACCAACCACATTGATGAGTTTAATTATTTAGTAATAAACGGAGGCCATTGGTTCTCACGGCCTTCGTTTTACTATGAGAACCATCGGGTGGTTGGTTGTAAATGCTGTCAGATACATAATGTCACTGACTACCCGATGACATTTGGGTATCGAAGAGCGTTAAAGACCGCGTACAAGGGGATCCTGAGCCGGAAAAACTTTAAAGGCGTGACGATTTTACGAACATTCGCACCAATGCATTTTGAAGGCGGGGAATGGAATGGAGGAGGGGATTGTGTTAGAAGAAAGCCTTTTAAGAACAATGAGATAAGGTTAGAGGGTTCTAATTTGGAGTTGTATTTGGCCCAAATGGAAGAGTTTGGAAAAGCCCAAAAGGAAGCAAGTGAAAATGGGCTGAAATTTAGGCTTATGGATATAACCCAGCCCATGTTGTTAAGGCCTGATGGACACCCAAGTAAGTATGGGCATTGGCCCAGTGAGAATGTGCCTTTATATAATGATTGTGTGCATTGGTGCCTACCTGGACCTATTGACACGTGGAGTGATTTCTTGCTACATATGTTGAAGATGGAGGGTAGGAGATCAGCCCAAGAGAAGATTAATAAAAGAAAAAGAAAAATAGCAAGTTAAAGTTAAGTTTTTAGTTTTTACTTTTTACCTTTTCTTTTTAAACACAACCAAAAAGGGATAGAAAAGCCCTACTTTAAAGAAAGTTTAATTAATATCATTTTAATTCTTGTTATTATGAGAGTATTTTTTTTGTTGTAATATGATTTATATCATATATCATATTGTAGTATGGAGGTATCGACCTCGGTAAGAATCATAGATAATTTTTTATACATTAATGGGAACCTAGTCGTATTTCTAGGTAAAGTAAAATGACTAGAGGTTAGAGGATTCGGGTTAGACCGGGCAATTCCAATATGTAATCAGAATCGGCTTAGGACCGTCCCGGTTAAGCATATTCAGTTCCGTTTTTGTTTAATTTTTGGGGTAAATTCAGGTTTGGTCTGGTTGAGATAAATACTAACATAGAAGTATGTTAGCATAGAGAATTCATATTCGGTCATGGGTCCAATCCGAGACTGACCCATCCTATTTCAAGATTTTGTAGAAATTTAAGGTTCGATTCAATTTTAATTGATTCGGCTTCAATCCATCACTCGAAGAAGACATGGCAAGATATGTGTTTCGAGATCCACGACTCCATGCTACTGTACATGGTATCGTTTTATACCACTATTTATTATCTGATAAGATTAAAACATGATTTTGGTATCGTAAAGTCCTGATTGGACCACTCAGTTTATTTTATTTATTTTTTTCTTTTAAGATTTTGAAGCTTTTGTTTATGCAAAATTAGATCTTTATTATTATTATTATTATTATTATTATTATTATCATCTTGATGTCATTAAAAAATATAACTTTGTGATTGAGTAGCATGTGCAGCACATGTGCTCGACAAGGCATATGACTCATGTTGTCATATGACCGAACTTGTATGAAAAATATAATTTTATTATTGTTGTTATGTTTTTTTAACAGCTAGGTCATGTTTCAAGTTTCAACCAACAAAACAAATTAGAAGATTGTATGAAAATGACTCATATTCTTCTTAATTAAGTTTCTAAGTTTACCTACCCAGCCAATCAAGATAAAATATAACTTAATCAACCAACTTATAAATTCAAATGTAATAACTTAACACCACTAATACATGTTATATCTGATCCGAGTCTAAAAACATTGAATTAAAGACTTAAAGGCCACTGTCTTAGATCACCTCTTCCACCACCCTTAATGGTTAACCTACACCGTCATCGATAGAGAAACAAAAGAGGAGTGGA
Source organism: Bidens hawaiensis (assembly GCF_021521415.1). Taxonomy (NCBI): domain Eukaryota; kingdom Viridiplantae; phylum Streptophyta; class Magnoliopsida; order Asterales; family Asteraceae; genus Bidens; species Bidens hawaiensis. The sequence continues at coordinate 84,712 of NW_027495030.1, forward strand.
TGCTGCTTAGGATCCCCGAATACTTATAATTATGTTATATAATAATTTGTTTTTATATGTATTTATTTGTTTAAACAAAATATTAAAGACATGTAAAGGAAAAGAATAGTTTTATCAATGGATTTGGAGGGACATAGGTGAAAGAGACCATGAAAGATAGTATCAAACTGCATGTCGTCTCCGATAATCCCTTAAAATTTAGAGTCTGGTACGAGTAAAAAAACAGGCCCTAAAATCAGGTTCTCAATTATATAATAGATAATTTGACAATTTTACTAATATGGTTGTCTTTCAAAAGCCAAAAACAAATAAACAATAATAAACATGTTATTAAAATGATTCATTCACACAATACACAAATGAAAGTTTTTTCTATATAAAAAAAGAACAATAATCGAGGGAATTGAACCTATGATCTTTGATTCCATAGTGTAGAACACTTTCCATTTAAACAAAGAGTCAGTTTGTACATTTTGTGTTAAAACAAATTTATATATAAAATATAGATTTTGTTTTGAGAGAACTTCGATTTTGGTCCCTGTGGTTTCTTAAGATGATCAAATTTGGTCCAATAGTTTATTTTAGACTTTTATGGTACAATAGTTTCAATTAACTATCAGTTTTAGTCCAGTCCACTAATGTCATCCACCAACCGTTAGTTAATACAACTTTAAGGGGCTTTTTTTTATATATTTTTCACAAACTTTTAATCATAAGAATTTTTGGGTTTTCTATTAAATATAAGTTTTATACTTTTTCTTATTTTTTAGTATTATGGTTTCTTATGTTTGTTTATATATAAATATCTAAACACTTTTTATCTTATTTTTTTCAATACTGATGCTTTTATACAAGTGTATATTTATTTATTTATATTTAAATACTTTTTTTTTAACTTTTTATAGCTGTAATAGTACGTCGATTTTAAAAACACTTTATTTAGTTTTATTTTGAAGTATGATTTTAAGTTAAATTATGTATCATTATTAAATAAAAACAAAGAAGTCATTCCCATTTTGATTGGCTGGTAAGGTGATTAATATATATGAAATATAGAGTACAAAAATTTAGTTGTTCGAACAAAATATACAAACAAAGAATTAAAATTAATAAATAGATTTTCAACAACTCTCCGTCAATTGAAAAGTTATAAAAATAACAATATAAAATCAACATATGCTCTTTTTAACACCAAGAAATAAATGCAGAAAAGTTATTTTTTTCTAAATCATTTATAACTAATAGAAGTGTAGAATTAAAATGAAACTTAAAAAATAAATATCCGCTTTCTAAAGCCTAGATGCTATTACGGCTATAAAAAGTAAAATAAAAGTATTCAAATATAAATAAATAAACATACACTTGCATAAAAGTTTCTGTTTCAAAAAAATATTTTAAAAATAAAAAGTATATATTTATATATAAACAAATATAATAAACCATAATAGTTAGAAAATAACAAAAAGTATAAAGCTTATATTTAGTAGAAAAAAACAAATATTTACATGAATTAAAAGTTTGTGAAAAATATAAAAAAACCCCTCAAAGTTGTATTAACTAACGGTTGGTGGATAATGTTAGTGGGCTGGACTAACACTGATAGTTAATTGAAACTATTGTACCATAAAAGCCTAAAATAAACTATTGGACCAAAATTGATAATTTTAAGAAATCACATTGACCAAAGCAGACGTTCTCTCTTTTGTTTTTTAACAATTATGGGTCTCGGGAGCCTTGGTCTGTCACCCTCCCCTTAGGCCGGGCCAGTCAAACTATATCAGCCATGGATGGAATTCATAATTTTGAGCAAACCATTATGGTTATGGACTTTTATGTGGTTTCTATTTCATTTTCATGTTTTTATAGTTTTGACTAAATTACATCACGCAACTACGCAAAGGTTATTGTTATGTTCAGATTACGGATTTGGTCAATATTTTTAAAGAAAATATGACTTTAATCTTAGTTAACAATTTGCAAACTATACATTGTTAACGTCATGAATATTTTTGTTTTCCAAAATACGAAAAGAAAAAAAAAGTTGAAGGTCAAATGATCTTAGAAGAGCAAATTTTAATTTGTGCTTTTAGATAATCCGCCATTTCATACGACAGATCCTAAATTTTTTATTTTGGTTTATATAACAGCAATCACTACAATCTCTGTAAACTTTTAGGTTCAACCGTTAGAAATGACAGGTCACCTAAAAATACAAAACAAAATTTCTCTCTCCTTATAAACAATTTGTCCTTCACTTTTCTTTTTATTTTGAAATCAATTTTTCTCTTTCTTTTTTTAACAATATTTGAAAATACTCCTAATACCCGAGTGTAGAGGTGCAAAAACCAGTTCAAACACTAAATTGATTTGTTTAGCAAACAAAAGTCAAAACTGGTTAATGATTGGTTTCGGTTCGTGTTGTCACTTGTGCTTTTAACTGTTTTACGATCGGTTCTTAACCGATTTCGATAGTGAGAGTTACAAACTGGTTCCGAACCTACAGTTTCAATCCGGTTCGGTTTCGGTTTCATTTCAAGTTGGCTTGGTTAACTGTTTTTTTTCCTCACTTCTACCCGAACAAGCCTTTCTGAAACAGAATGTTAACTATTTATACCGAGTTTAAGAAATTCCTCTAGTCTCGGGTAGGGGTGCAAACGAGCCAAGCCGAGCCCGAGCTCAACTCGTTTAATTTACACAAAGCTCGAGCTCGGCTGTGTATAATAATAATTTAATTAATAAAACATTCACCGCTTTATTATAATATAACGCCTGCAGAGATAACCGTGTTTTATGCACACACACATCGCCGCCTTATCATTTCAATTAATAAAATTCAAATCCGAAAACAAACCCGCCGGAAACTGGCCGATGGTGACTCCACCGTCGCCGATTGGCTTCTTTACGGCTGAACACATGAACGCCAATTCAACAAATCCGGCCAGACGGAGAACCAATTCCGGCGGAGCTCCGGCGAAGTCGCTGTGCCGGTCACAGTCGTTCGGACGTGCTGCAAGTGAAACGTATTTGATTACTCGCCTCGCCTTTACTCTTCTAAGATATCTCGGGTACAATTACTCTTTTTTTAAGCTCGCGTTTAGCTCGTTTATTATTTGTACAATTACTATTTTTTTAAGCATGAGTTTAGCTCGTTTATTATTTAGTGTGGGATCCGGTTCAAATTAACATAATAATAAACGTAGCATACAAATAATGAGAGTAATTATATATTATAAAAAATAATATAGTCTAATAATAATTACTTTAAAACTAACATATTTACTGTACACTTCTCACAGTAAAAATTCTCTCAATAAAAAATATAAAAATCATTTGTATTTGATTTAAACTTTTTTATTTTTGATAATTAAATCATATCATATACATTTTTAACTACTTTTATATATTTTGTGAAAATCTTTATAAGCTAGCCTAAATTCGCTCGGATTGTTTATTATTTATTAATTAAATTAAATTAAATTATATATGTTTTTAATTATCTTTATATATTTAGTAAATGTCTTTAGAGCTAGCTAGCCTAAACTTGAGTGGTGTGAAATTAATACATAGAAACTATACACTGCACTTATGCTTGATAACTAAACCAGCTTTATTTGAGGCTCGGCTCCGGCTTGAAAAAGCTTGGCTTGTTTTTTTTTTTTATTGATCTAAGCTCGAGTAGGTTTTGATTTGAACTGGTTCGCAGTATATTAAGGGCAAACATTCACACAATTTTGTTAATTTTGGATCTATTATTGCAACATTGTTTTGATGATTTTTTTGCATATGATATTGGATAATTAGATTCTTATATGGAGGAAAGTAAATTGCTTGATGGTAGTTTTTAGACTTTTGGAGCATGAGTTTGTGAGCTTTCAATATTTAGAGCAACAATTAATATAATTTTGTTTGATTTTCAAGTTCTGAAAAACAGAGTTGTAGAACTCGTTAGGCGCCAGTCAGGCGGTGAGGTACTGAATAGCGATTAATCATGTATATAGAATTTTGAAAAATTGCATATAAAAGTTCACAAAAATACTAGTTTAGTTCAAACATAAATAATTAAACGTGAACTTAACAACTCAACGAGAAAGACCAATGATCGGGGTTAACGGGTTAAAACGAAGACCGATTGCCTTTAATTTTTTTTTAAATAAAAATCTGATTTGGGTCGACTAGTGATTAATAATTAATTGCACTTATTAGCTGAAAATTAATTAGTAATAGTAACCCACTGGCTAGCGATTAATCCTGACTTTTACAACACTGCAACAACATGATTACATGAAGCATACTACATGTGTATCCGTGTGGACCTATGAACTTAAACAACCTGACTGTTTAAAAAGGCATCCTAATTGGTTATTAGCCGTATGCATGGTTTGGTTTAGTGAGATTGCTAATAGCAAGATACAAGTTCACATAAACAAGAGTTTTGACTAAGTAGATTTTTCATGGTACCATTGACGATAAAAATCAGTGAGCACGTGTTTGTGAAGTTGATAGTAGGCTGTGAAAGAAGTGATTTTTGCAAGTGAAATGTGTGTATAGTCTAGAAGGTAGACGTGCGTGATATTAAATCCTATATATATAAAGCCCTATACAATCAATATACAATCACATTTTTATGGCTAAGTGCCTAAGTTGGTACCAAACTCTACCCTAGCCGCTTACTAAATCCTAGCCGCCCTTTATTTGCAACTCGTTGTCTATGCATCACCACTAGATTGTTGGTAAATTTAGTGTCTTTAGATAACTTATTTAATTGGGATTTACTTAAAGACCAAAAGGGAATCTGAATAAACTTCATTGGGAGTTAGGAGGTTCGGAGTGCATACTCGTTTAAGACTAATCTGATTTCTGGCGTTTTCCATGATATTTTCACGGGGCTGCATCCTTGATGAGGTCTTGCACTCTTGCTACCTCGTTGAGCGAGTGGCATCCATGGTTGGTGGACACATTGGTAGGAAACTGACCCGTCAGGTGGAATTGAGTGATCGATACTAAGAATCTGTGTTAGTGAATAAAACCAACCCCGAGTAGTAACTAGGAACGATCAACAATAAATAAGTTGCAGCTCACAATAACACATTAACAAAATTAACCACCGACTGTACAAATTGCCAAACTGACACACTGTTTCACAAAGCATTGTGTTGCTTCAACAGCACGCTGCGATAATTCTATCCTAATCATTTGTTTTCAATCAGGGTAGGCCGCCGGTGGATCTCAAGGCTTCTCGCCCTCGGTCTTTATGCCATGTTATTAATGCCCGGCTTCCTCCAAGGTGCGTTTGTAACCTAACACTTGTCTTTGTGAAATATTTACACAAATTTTCACACATTGGATTTTAGTATTAAAGTTGGTGCTATGCTAGTTATCATGTTTTAGTCCTTTTGGAAGGAAACTTTATTACTCATTCTTTTGGCAGTTCTATATCAATATTTTACTTCTAACCAAATTCGGAGGAGCATAGTTTACGGAGATAAGCCTAGAAACAGGTAATGTTAATTTGTTTATTCAAGACACCAACACAACTCATTTTTTTTTCTTAACAATTTATCATATTAATAAATACCACTGCAAATCTTTTCAGGTTGGATTTATACCTACCCAAAAACATAAATAGTCCAAAGCCAGTTATTATATTTGTGACAGGTGGCGCATGGACCATAGGGTAAGCCGTAAGCGCGGACTGCATAATCTTTATATTCTTTTATATGCACTTTCATTAATAAATAATAATTTTGCTTATTTCATAGATATAACGGATGGGGTTCTCTTTTAGGATTTCAGTTATTAGAAAGAGATATAATCGTTACATGCCTCGATTACCGGTGAGTCGGTGATCAATATTATCACCCCACACTTTCTCATTATTAAATTTTTCTTATTTAATAAATGATAAAATCTTTTATGCAGAAATTTTCCACAGGGTACAATTAGTGATATGGTTGAAGATGTTTCTAGAGGAATATCATATGTATGCAACAATATAGCTAAATACGGAGGCGACCCCAATAGGTAACCATCAGTGTATCCTACATGGCATCATGTTGACTTTGACATCATGTTGACTTTGAGTTTGACCTTTTTGATGAAGGATTTACCTAATGGGCCAGTCTGCTGGTGCACATATATCTTCTTGTGCACTTATAAAGCAGGCGATCAACGAATCAAAAGGCGAGCGCGTTGGTTGGCGCGCGTCTCAAATAAACGCGTATTTTGGTTTATCCGGTGGATACAACTTAACCAACTTGGTTGACCATTTTGACCGTCGAGGACTTTATCGATCTATATTTCTAAGGTATATGTTTTAAAATAATGTATATGCTGTTTTTCATTTGATTCTAAGTTTCTAACATATTAATATTAATATATGTAACAGTATAATGGAAGGAGATGAATCTTTAAAACAGTTTTCTCCTGAACTTCTTATTGACGATCCGAGTGTTAGCAATGCTGTTACTTTCTTGCCTCATATTGTTCTTTTTCATGGAAGTGAAGATTTTTCTATACCACCAGATTCAAGGTTCGACGATTTTATTTGGGCTAAAACGGGCTGCGCTTGTGTTAACATATTCTGGTTTTGCAGTATCACTTTTGTGGATACACTCAAGAGAGTCGGGGCGCGAGCCAAACTAATAGTATATCATGGAAAGACGCATACGGACTTGTTTATTCAAGTAAGTTAAAATGTTTAATCTATTTGAATAAGGCATTAAGGCAAATTAGATTTTAATAATCCCACCTATTTGTCGTTTGGCTGATAATAATCCCATCTCTGAAAATAGCTGCCACCGGTCCCACCTTTCACGCTAATTGTTATCATTGGACTTTCGTTAAAAAAAACTTGATGTTTTAGGGATTTTGATCGAATGAGAATACAAGTAGATTGATGTAAAATTTACCTCAAAACGGGGCTCCAAACGACGAAACGGTGCTTCAATTTGGGTGTTTAAACTTTAAACTTTCAATTAACAAAAATTAAGTCGTTTGGAGCACCGTTTCGGGGTAAGTTTTACGTCAGTCGATTTGTATCCACCTTCCGATCAAAAGCTCTAAGAGATCAGTTTGAAATTCGGAAAAAACTTAACTCTTTTTTAGAGGTCCAATGAAAACAATTAGTGTGAAAAGTGGGACTGATGACCGTTATTTTCAAAGGTGAGATTATTATCGGTCAACTGGCTTGTTTTTGAATAAATGGGTTAATTTGTGGAGGGAATTAACAGGATCCTTTAAGTGGTGGGAAGGAGGAGTTGTTTGATTATATAGTTGCATATTTGCATGCTGGTGACGCGGAAGCACTGGCTAATGATGCGATGGCACCACCGAGGAAACGGCTTTGTCCTGAACCGCTGGTTAAGTTGGCTGGTCTTGTTAGCCCTTTTTGATTCCATGTTTGTAATTATTAACTTTGCTACTGGTTTGCCTTACCTTTATTTTTTTGTATTACTATGTTTGTTATATAGTATAGGGAAGTATATGTATGATGTATAACTTAGTGAAGCTATTTGATAAATTTAATGTAATAATGCATCGCATATATTCTTTTTAGGCCTGTAAAAGAACCGAACGTTTGGTGAACTGTTCGGAGGAAATTCATTTATGTTCATTTATTTAATAAACAAATGAACATGAACAAAACATTTGTGTTTGTTAAATTAAGCGAACGAATATGAACACCTCTTGAACATTTGTTTGTGTTTGTTAAATCGACCTTTTGCCATTAAAAATAAATAAATCAGAATTTTTTCTTTTGCATGGAGTTATGCAAAATCAATTGTAACATTTTATTTTGTAATATTTAGTTAAATACTATATAATTATAAAGATTAAACTTATTTTGTGAAGTTGTTACAACATAAAATTTCGAACCGATTAATAGATAACCTAATCATGATAAAAATTTGAATAATTTTAAGACTAGATAATTAAAAGAAATAATAAATAATAATTCTCTTTATTTAAAAAGAAAAAGAACACCACGACTCCCAATCTACACCGACTATTTTCCCCTATTCTTAACCCAAAGGAATATGAACATCTTGATGTCTTCTTTGAGCCGACTGATCGAGACAAGTCTATTATTAAAAACCGCTTCATTCCTTACCTTTCACAAGCACCAACACGTCGTAAGGATCACTTCTTGTATTACTCGCTTTTATATCTTCAGGTACCCACCTTAATCTAAGAAACCACCAAGCCGCCATCCAACACAATCCCACCCACAGCCAAGTTGTAGGTAGGGTCAGAGGAGAGTAACACGTACACATACGGTACCTCCATCCTAAATAATATAGATGCTGCTTCCAATAAAAGCCTCGACTCAAAAGCCCATATATGTACAAATTACTTTAACCCACAAAAGTTTATTCATGTTCGCTCGTTTTTAATAAACAACACACAAACTATCTTCCCACCAAACGATTCATAAACAGTTCACCGAAGCTTATAAGTAGAGGTGGGCAAATAACTCGGTTAACCAAACCGACCCGAAAATCGAACCAAATCCGAACCGGTTTGAATTCGATTTTGTAGAAACCGGTTTGAAACCGATTGAAACCGTAGGTTCCGAACCGGTCCGTAATTTTCTCCACCAAAATCGGTTAACCGAACCAACCTGGTCAAGAAACCGGTTTCAACCCGAACCGAAACCGATCATAAACCATTTGACTTTATTTGACCAAGCCAAACCGATTTCAACCCAAACCAATTTTGAGTTTTAAACCGGTTTGTTCACCTCTACTTACAACTAGTGGTGCACACAAAACCCTGTTCACAGGTTTCTAACTGGTTCGTACCCGAAAATGTAACCGGTTACTAACCGGTCCAATCCTAACCAGTTACTAACCGTCGGTTAGTAACCGGTTTATATTATTGATTTCAAAACCCGTTAACCGAACCGGTTAACCGATTTTTTTTATTATTATTTTATTAAAAACCGGTTTTTTTTCGGTCATTAACCTGTTAGCCGGTTCGGTCTAACCGGTCAAAACCGTTTCTCTAACCGGTTGGTAACCGACCCGAATAACCGGCCTAACCGGTTAATTCCTGAAAAACCAAAATAAAACAAAAACCATTAGCATATTAACCGGTTAACCGATTTGTACAACCCATCACCAACTAAACAGGTCTAGATAGTTTGTAACCAGTTAACTTTATTATACTTCATTAGTTAAAGTTTATTATTCTTAATCGAACCCAAGTCAATACATGTCAAACGAGTTCAACCAGTGGGTCCCGCAAATCAAAACCTATAAAACCCAAAACCCTTAATCTTGGAGGCCAAGGCTAAGCTCCATACCCTTACCATACACCCTCTTGTTCGTAACACTAATCTTTCCTTAATAATATTATTAGGGTTTTAATCCTAATGCTGTCTTAGTCAAAACCCTCTTCGTTCTTGATCTTCTTGATCCTAATTTCACCCTAAACATGCATCACAACTCTCGTTTTCTTGTCGGTAATCGCGGGTTCATCCATAACTTGTTAGTCTTCAATCTTACAACCTTTTTTTTTACAAACTTTATTTTATTAATTAATTTTTTTTGCAGGGATGATATTTGTGAAACTAATCCAATGGTAAGACTTATGTCTTGTATTTTATATATAATTTATAATTCTTGACTTGTATTATTTTATATAATTTTATATAGTTTTATATAATTCTGGACTTGTGTATTAACTTGTATGTTTTTAATATTATAGGGATTTGTTACTTATCATAATCCAATGATGTCTAATGGAGTTAATCCGGTGAATCTCGGATACACTGGTTATGGTTACGGGCCTTACGGCTCGGTGCCTATTAACATGACAAATTAGCAGTTTTTTGGAGGTTTGTTTATGATCTTTGTAATATAAGTTTTTTTTTTTGGTATGGATATTAACGTGTATAATTGATTTCTACAGGTGCTTCAATCAATAATGTTGGTAGTACAAGCATGTTTAATAATACAACAGTGACACCTGGGAGTTATCTGCAGTCTGTTGGTCGGTCGAATAATATGGGCTTTTCAATGTCAGCTAATAATGTGCAGCCAAACATTTTGGGTGCTATGTATAATACTCAGGGTGCATATTGTGGGACGTATACGAGACCACGGGCTTATGTTGCGGGGCAGTGGGTGAGTCAGCGTCCAGATCAGTCAAACGGGCTCAAGTTTCCACGGGTTAGTGCGTGGACATCAGTGTCGGGTCGACAGGAAGAAAGTTTAAGTAATAACTGTAGTGATTTAAATTGTGGTGTTTACGGGCCTGCTGGTTTTGGGATGATGCCTAGAAAAAGAAAGAATAATTTCGGGCCCGTTAGTAATGAGTCTTTGAGTTACTCGTTTGGGCATGTTAACGGGCTAATGGAATCTAAGAGACAAAAATATGATGTGGGCCCGATAAGTAATTATGAATCTTGGGTTGATAGAGGTACTCTAATGGATGTGTTGATCAACACTTGTCTGCCTGTTAAACTGCCTGCTTTGGAACAATGGCCCAAGAGTAGTGAAGTCTCGGGCCCGTTTGAGATGGGAAACGGGCCCGATAGAAAGGAGGTGTTAAGTCAACTATTGGACATGGATGTAAGTTCTGGTGATCTTATGGATGTTTACAATAGCTTCATGAAATATTCGGCTTCTAAAAAGGATACCGAGCCTGATAATGACGATGCGTCGTGCAAAAATGTTAACACGGTACCAGATGCATCGGGCCCAAAAGTGACATGCGAGTTAAATACAGCTGTAGACGATTATGTGGCCGTTTTGGAGTCAATGCTGTTAATGAAACCAACTGTTTTGGAATCTGAGAAAATAACGGGCCAGATTACACCTGTTGAAGATAACGGGCCAGAGGTGGATCCCTCTAAAGTTTTGAAACCGAGTGTCGATCTGACTGATTCGTTTCAAGATAACGGGCCAGAGGTGGAGCCCGCTAATGTTATGAAACCGAGTGTCTGTTTGAATGGTTCGTTTAAAGATAACGGGCCAGAGGTGGAGCCCGCTAATGTTATGAAACCGAGTGTTTGTTTGACTGACTCTTTTCAAGATAACGGGCCAGAGCTAGAGCCCGCTAATGTTATGAAACCGAGTGTCTCTTTGACTGATTCGTTTCAAGATAACGGGCCAGAGGTGGAGCCCGCTAATGTCATGAAACCGAATGTCTGTTTGACTGATTCTTTTCAAAATAACGGGCCAGAACCGGAGGCTGCTGATATTAACAAACGAGTGCCTCGTTGGCTGATGCTTTCACTGCAGACCAAATGAAAGAACATTTATCAAGTTTTATCCAACCTACAAATGACACATCAGCAAACATATCTTCAGAAGGTCAAAACCCGTGCCAGTTATGCTCCAACTACAAGCTTTTACTCGCCCCCACACCCGTGTACTGCTCATCGTGTGACTTACGGGTCAAAAGAAACGTTAAATATTATCAGTCAACCGAGAACAACATACAGCATTGCATTTGTATGTGCTGCTTTAAAGGCTCTCACGGGCCAACCATCATGACACGTGTCGGTTCGGTTTCAAAAGCCAATCTTCGCATTGCAAAGAACGATGAGGAAATCGAAGACTCGGTAAGTTAAATTAACCTTTTGTTTTCCATTTAAATATTTATTCATTGCAGAACCTTAAATGGTATTGACCATTGCTATTGTTGACTATTGTTTTTTATGCAGTGGGTGCAATGTGATACATGTCAAAACTGGCAGCATAGGATATGCGGCCTAGACAATAACGAAACCGATTTAGAAGGGAAATCCGAATACGTTTGCCCGAAATGTCACTTAAAAGAAATGGAAAACGGGACACGAGTCCCGTTACCAAAAGCCGTCACGGGAGCCAAATATTTGCCACGAACGAATCTTAGTGATCACATCGAGCAACGCCTTTTTACACGAATGAAGCAAGAGCGAGAAGAAAGCGCAGCATTTTACGGAATACCATCAGAAAAAGTAAAAAAAAAAAACTATTTTTTTTATTTTTTTAAAATTAATTTATATAAAAATATATGGTTATTGATATATATTTATTTTTTTAACTTGTTACAGGTACCAGTAGCAGAGGGTCTTGTTGTTAGAGTGGTGGTATCAGTTGACAAAGAGTTGGAAGTGAAGAAAGAATTTAGAGATATATTTAATTGACAATATTATCCAGAAAAAATGGAATATAGATCAAAAGTAAGTGTATTTTATAGACATATTATTACTATATATGTTAGTGTAATTTATTTTAATATATATGTTTCTATATATCTAACATTTTAATTTTGTTTTGCAGACAGTTAATACTTTTGTTCCAGAAAATTGGAGGTGTGGATGTATGCCTGTTTGGAATGTATGTTCAAGAATTTGGATCCGAGTGTAACAGGCCGAACAACCGATGCGTTTACATCTCGTACATTGACTCGGTCAAATACTTTCAGCCCGAAAGAAAAACCGCAAATGGCGAGCCTCTTCGCACCTTCGTTTACCATGAAATACTGGTATTATTCTTTTCCTTTACTTTTTTAATCTGTTTAATCCGTTTAGTTATGATCACTGTCGACTGCGATTATAACTTATGTTTTTTTTAGATCGGATACCTCGAGCATTGCAAGAAACGAGGTTTTGTATCGTGCTATATATGGTCGTGTCCGCTTATTAAAGGCGAAGATTATATTTTTTATTGTCATCCCAAGACTCAAAAGACACCCGAGAAGACTAAGCTACGACAATGGTACGCTAAGTTAATATTATTATTATTATTATTATTATTGTTATTATAATATTTTAATAGCTATGAGAACCTGCTATGGAAAACTTATATTAAATATTTTTTTTCGTGAAGGTACAAGTTAATGATCAAGAAAGCCATAAAAGATGGGATTGCGGTCGACCAGACTAATCTATACAACGAATTCTTTATTCCATCGAACGTTAAAGTAAGCACATCACGTCTGCCATATTTTCTTGGCGATTGTTGGTCGGGTGCGGCTGAAAACATAAGTAAGACTCTTGATGAAGAAGAAAGGTCTGGTGAAAACTTGTTTGTCAAGTCATGAACTAAACAAATCTTTATGGCAAATGGACAAGAACATCTTACAAAGGATGCTTTAGTCATGCACAAAGTAAATATTACATACCTTTTAATCTCTTTATTATTTTATACTTTGTACAATATTAATTTATTTATTTTGTTTGTTGATGTTACAGCTTGGTGAAGTAATTATGCCCGACAAGGAAAATTATATGATCGTTCGGTTACAACACGTCTGCACATCCTGCAATGAAGTAATATTATCAGGAAGTAGATGGTTTTGTAAACAATGTAACAAGATTCAGATATGTTCAAGGTATATATATATTCATTTTTATTACATTAATATTGTTTTAGACTGGAATATTAATCTTTATAAATTATGTTTTTTTGCAGATGTGTTTGCAGAGTGGACAAATGTGGTTCTTGTGAAGATACTCCACTCTCTAAGGATATAGTGAGTGATATACCGGTTGATACGAAGGATAATGACGACGTGCTCGTTAACAAGTTCTTCGACACTCGAGATGATTTCTTGAACAAGTGCCAGAACTCTCGGTACCAGTTTGATACGCTCGGGCACGCTAAATATTCTTCCATGATGATTTTATATCATTTTAAACACAATCTTGTCGCCCAACCGAAAGTTGACACCTGTCACACGGGTAACTTAATCGCCCCTTCGCCTGACGTTTCCTCAGAGACACGAAAAAAACAAGTTCAGAGTAAAAACGCAAAAATGGTAAGATAACTTTTTTTTTTTTTATAAACTTTAACTATGCTAACCTTTTTTTTTTTTAATAAAATTTAACTATTTGTGATGGGCAGTTAAAGAGGCTGTTAAATGCTTTAACGCACGCGAGTGAATGCAAAAGCATGGACGGGTGCTACCCGGATTGTAAAACGGTCAAGATGCTTCTTCAACATTGTTCTAAATGCACCGAGAGTAAGCGAAGCGGCTGTCAAAAGTGTCGAGGAGCAAAATGGATGTTAAAGAACCACATAAACAAGTGCACAAAGCAAAAGTGTATCGTACCTTACTGCATGTGAGTCATCTTTTATTATTATTATTATTATTATTATTATTGTTATTATACATTTGCTGACATGGCATTTTTTAATATTTTTTATTTACTAGGGACATGAAGAAGAAGAAAGCAACACATGCTAGAGATAAGATGTCTGCAAAGTGACCATTGGATTCTTTTTGAGGCAGTTTATATTGTTATATAAAGTAGAGGGCTAACTATATTATGAAGATGAAGAATATTATTAACTTTTTTTTAGGGTATGTTATCGTTATATTTGCGTTTTATGGTTTCGTTAACATGACCCCCTAAAACGCGAATATATGGTTTCATTAAAAAGATTGTTTTTAATGGTTGGTGTTCATGCTTATAATCAGGTTTTTTAAAGCTAATATGAATGCAGTAAGTATTAATTAATCATATCCAACCAATAATGTATGCTCATGTGGTAATAGGGTGTAAATAATTGTAAGCATCACTCATCAGAAGGTTTAAGTTTTAACGAATCGAGTTCATCGTTCATCAAGACTCGGGCTTGGGCTTGGGCTTGGGCTTGGGCTTGGGCTTGGGCTTGGGCTTGGCTCGACTCAGAATGTTTTCCATGTGTTACATTTATATATATTTTTAAAAATATGACAATATGCTAATTTGATAATATGATGATTGGTTATTAAAAGTCATGGCATAGTGCTTCTGTTGTCTTTTTGATATTATTATTATTTTACTTTTGTCCTTTTAGTAACTTTTTAAATTTGATCTCCCATTTGAAAGTTTAGTTTTATTTCTTTTCTTGTTTTTTTTCTTTATTTGACACTTTTGTTTTATTTTGTAACAAATGTTCACTATCTAGTTTGTATCTCAAAATTTGTAGCCAAGTTACAGTTTTATAAACTATACACGGTTGCGGCGGGATTGTGTAATTTATAAAACTCATTTTCATCAAATTTCCAATGGTTCTATCAAATAATCAATCAGTTAAACCAATATTACTTTCGGTAAGTAATGTTGAGTTAGGGGGAGGGGGGTGCTACAATAGCTCGAAACTCATTGCGAGCACTCACATTGAAGTTTCTATCCAAACATAATAAATCATCCTTAAAATTTAAAAGAAAATATAAAAAATAAATTAAAATTTACCTGCATAATTTTTGCATCTCATTCATCAGTATATTGAAATTTACCCTGCTGACATGGCTTTTTTGCATTTGTTGTTTACCATGGACATAGGCTAAGAGCAACACGTGGCAGGGTCCATATGGATGAAGATTTGTTGCTTTTTGCCTTTTTGGTGCAGTTTATATATTATAAAATAATTAAAAAGAAAAGAGCTAAATAATAGGGCCAGGGCTCTTCACGAGTCGAGCCCAAGTCGACGGTTTCGAGCCCAGACTTGAAATTAAACGAGTCAATTTAGCTAGGCTCTAGCTTGATTTAAAAGTTAAACAAGCTTAAAATCGAGTCAACGAGCCGAGCCTGGATCGATTTTGGCTTAGTTACAAAAATGATCCAAATCAGCTCAGGATGTTTCAAATCAACTTTTTATAGCTAGTTTTATTCGAGCTTTCATCGAGCGAGCCATAAACCCAAACTTCGAGCCTCAAGCTTTTTGTATAGCCTAAATAGGGCAAGTAATAGTTATATTTGTGTATGTTTTGGGTGTCATCTAAAGGAACCCAAATTTAAATGATGGGATTTAATTATTGGATGTAAGCATGCTGGCATTCGTGTTTAGTTGTTAAAAGTTTGTTTGAATGGTTGGTGTTTGATTGCAAATAGGTAAAGTGTTAGGTTTTCTTGTCTATTGTTTGATTGCGTAATTAACCGAGCTTGAGTATCACAAGTCATCATAAAATTTTAACCAGACAAGCTCGAGTATCAATATACCATCACTCGAATTTAGTTAACGAAAATTGGTTATTGGTTATATTTTGTAGCCTTGGTTAACCGAACCGAAACATTCATATTTTCATATCTAGCTTTCATATCTTTATTTTATGTATTTCCTGTTTTATATCAATACCTTCATGTAGAGGGAAAATCTTGACCCGAAGCACTTTAAATGAGCCAGTGTGGGTTGTTTTGATAATTATATAGGTTGGGCTGAGTAAGATATTTTAACTAAATGGGTCAAAATACGTCACTTGAAATTCCATCTTGTTATTTTCGGGTCAAACGAGTCGACAAATTTAAAGTAATGGATTAATATGGGTTAGTGTCATAAAGGAAATGTGGTATGCTTCGAATTGGAACGAGTTAGGTTTCGGTTTCTTTATTTTTTTTTGTTCGATTTCGGATTCGTTTTCGCTTTTTTGTTTCTTTTTGGCCGTTTTAGTTTTTTAGTTTCGTTTTGATCATTTTTTTTGTTTCAGTTCGATTTCTCCTTTCTTTTTTTATTTTTATTTTTTACGAATGAGGATAACGGTTAAAACATTTTAGTTTTTTTTTTATTTTTTGTTTTTGATTTATATATTGTGTTATGATTTTTTCATTAATTTTTTTAAGGGTTTTTGACCCGACCCGTTTTGATCTGTCCCCACTCAGGCCTGTTCCAATCCGAACCCGTTTCACCCGGACCCGCTCCGACCCAAACCAAAACAACCATTATTTCACCCATTCTGACGCTAACCCATTCTGACCCGACCCATTTACCACCCCTATCTTCGTGCCATGTATTTATACACTCATCTCATATATTCTCAAGCAGAGGTGCACAAATCGGTTTAAAACTCAAAACCGGTTTGTGCTCGAACCGGTTCGGTTTGGTTAACAAAAGTCAAAACCTGTTTATGACCGATTTCGTTTCAGGTTGAAACCGGTTTCTTGACTATGTACGATCAGTTTCGGTTCGGATTTTGACCGGTTTTTGCTCGGTTTCGATTCAGTTAACCGGGCCAGAACCAGTTTTGATGGAGAAAATTACAAACCGGTTTCGAACCAACAGCTTAAATCAGTTTCACCGGTTCGAATTTCGGATCAGTTCGGTTAACCGGTGGTTTAAAAAATCTAACCGAATAAACCGAACCAGTTAACCATCGGCTAATTCGGCCAATGTAATAATAATAATAACACAAACAGCTTGTATTGGTACCTCACTCGTTAATCTCGCCGGCGTTTGCAAGATGGTGGTTCCGGCGGTCAAGTTTCCGGTATACTTATGCGTACGGAGCTTAGGAGTATTAATAACTGTCTTCGTTCTCATATGGAACGTCCATTACAGAGGCGGATTAGCTCTATTCTCCGATAACAAAAGCCTACTCTTCAATGTAATCATAATAATACTACTTCTCATTATTATTATTATTTGTTAATTACAATTAGGGCTCCGATTTCATTAGCTACTTAATTACCGTGATCATATTAATCACAATCAACCGTTTGCTATTAATTTATTATATTCTAATTGGATTTGATTTATGGTTAAACCTAGAAACAGCTAATTGAGATTGGATCGGTAAAAAGCGAGAAACTAGCTGCGCTTTCTCGAGTTCGAGCGCCTCATATCGAGCTCGTTTAGTTATTGCAAGCTTGTTTAGGCTCATTGAGCTTTAACGAGTCTTGTGCATTGGACTTGTATGCATTAGTTCCACACTGCACAACCGAGCTTTGACTCGTTTTAAGGTACTACACGAGCTTGTGACGAGTTTAGGCTCATTACGAGTCTTGTGTATTGGACTTGTATGTATTATTTCCACACTGCAAAGCCGAGCTTTAACTCGTTTTAAGGTACTACACGAGCTTGTATGGGAAGCTTGTTTAGGCTCATTGAGCTTTAACAAGCGTTGTGTATTGGACTTGTATGTATTAGTTCCACACTGCATAGTCGAGCTTTGACTCGTTTTAAGGTACCACACGAGCTTGTATGGGAAGCTTGTTTAGGCTCGTTGAGCTTTAACGAGTCTTGTGTATTGGACTTGTATGTATTAGTTCCACACTGCACGGCCGAGCTTTGACTCGTTTTTAGGTACTACACGAGCTTGTATGGGAAGCTTGTTTAGGCTCGTTGAGCTTTAACAAGTCTTGTGTATTGGACTTGTGTGCATTAGTTCCACACTGCACAGCCGAGCTTTGACTCGTTTTAAGGTACTACACGAGCTTGTGACAAGCTTAGGCTCGGTCTGATTGTTATTTGTTGAATGCAATTAGGACTCCAATTTCAGAGTTCTGGTTAATTAGATTCGATTCCCAATAGCTGACTTAATTACCCTTGAGTTTTCATGTTTTTAGATTAATTCGGTTAAATCGGAAACGGAAAAAAAAATCGTCGGTAGTTCGGTTTTTATTACACGCAAAACCAATACCGAACCGAATTTATTGATATTTTACCATAAACGAGTCAAAGTTAGAAGTCCAATGCACAAGACTCCTTATAGCTCGACGAATCTAAACGAGCTTCCCATACAAGGCTCAAGCTTCGGCTCAATAACTAAACGAGCTTTAATTGAGGCTCGAGCTTGAGAAAGCTCGGCTCGTTTCAAGCTTTCTATCAATCTGATCTCAAGTAGCTTGGCTTGTTTGCAGAAAATGTTTACAGGAAACGCTTCTAGGTAAACATCTGCATCTAGAAATCGGTAACCATAAACTGAAACTTCGGTTTATGAATTTAGAAAACCTTTCAGTTTCAGTTTTTTTGAGCTTGGGAAATTTGGCCCAAAATGATGGAAATTTTGGCCTAAATCATTTTGTTAATTAGTAACTAATTGATCAATATACATTAGGCCAAAATTTATGATTTACATATATATGAGATTCTTATAAATTACTACTTGAACTAAAAACTAAAAACTAAAAAACGACTCACGTACCGAGCTCGAGCCTAGTCTAGCTTGGGCTCGGCTTGGCTCGTTTACACCTCTCATATTCAATAAAGCTGTATTGTATGCAGGTTCATCCTGTTCTGATGGTAATAGGTCTTCTTCTTCTGAATGGTGAAGGTAAACTTACTGTATAATCAAATCTCATATCGTTTGACTAATCTCTGCATCAGTTATCCAAATTATGATTCATATAATATCGAAATCTGGTGGCTAATCGACATTTTGGATGGATCAACAGCTATGCTGGCATACAAGACTGCATCAGGAACAAAAATTATAAAAAGCTGCTTCATCTCACACTCCAATTCTTAGCATTAATATTAGGATTAATCGGTTTATGGGCCGCTTGGAAGTTTCATAACGATAGAGGGATCGACAACTTTTACAGCCTGCATTCATGGCTCGGGTTAGCCTGCTTATTCCTATTTGCCATTCAGGTTCTTGATTCGCCCTCTTTTTTATTCCATAATTTAAAGTTATAAACTTTTGATGATACTAATAATTAAATATTAAACTGTAGTGGGGGGTGGGATTTGCAATATTTTGGTACCCGGGTGGTTCGATACAAAACCGAGCTTCATTGATGCCATGGCATGTATTACTTGGAGTGTACATATACGCGCTTTCGTTAGCTTCTTGCATCACTGGTGTTTTAGAGAAAGTAACATTTCTTCAAACACATAAAATAATATCACATTATTCAAATGAAGCAATGTTGGTGAATGTTTTGGGTGTGATGATTGTTTTATTGGGTGGTTTTGTTATATTCGGCGTTATATCTCCGTCTAATGGAAAAGGGGACGTTATTCGAGGATCAATCGAGTAAGCGGGAGTTAAAGTTTGATTTAATCTTGATACATTGTTAACAAGTTTAAGATTGTAAGTTGTGAGTGAAGTTTTTGTTTGGTTTGGTGATTCAGGATGGTAGAAGAACAGCCTATGGTATGTTATGATGTTGGAACTAGTGACTCAAGTTGATACAGTACAATACAATACAAAGCAATGAAATTGAATGATTTGTTAAGGTGGTGGACTGGTGGTTATACATGCAAATTGCAATGATGCAAAATTGCAAATACAAAGCAAATGTAAGAGTGAAAACAGAAATGTAATCATGTGTTGCATGTGTTCTTGATAGGGGTGAGTATAGAAGCTGGATAACCGAACTAAAATTCCATTTAGGCGGTTCGCTATGGGTGGCTTTGGGGCGGTTTTGGGAAGTAACCCGCAAGGGGGGGGGGGGGTGGTGCTATTGGAGGGAGAGGGGGGGGGGGGGGGTGGTCATGACGACCGGCGCTAAGGAAAGTGGTGGTGGGGCCATGTGTTTCTCTCTCTCCTCCCTCTCTCTCTCTCTCACACATACACTGGGTTTTCAACCCGTATATTACACGGGATTTGTCAAATAATAAAAATAAATAAGGTAGCGTTTGGTATGCATGAATGATAGGGGGAATGGAATAATTCATTACGTAAGAATGAAAAAAGTGGTGTTTGGTTGCTCAATGGAATGGAATCATCAATTACACATGGAATCCCATTCCATCAAAACCATTCCTTCCTACCCCCCTTCTTTTTTTTCATTCCATTCCTCCTTCACCCTACTTTTTCAACAACACCATCACCACCTAACAACAACTACCACTACCATCGCCATCACCGACACCTTACCGCCACCACCACCGCCTCCGCCAACACCACCTTACCACCAGCGCGACCACCGCCACTGCCGTCGCCACCATTGTCGCTGTAACCACCGAAAACATTGTAACCGCCGTCGCCTTACCATCACCGCTATCCTACCATCGTCATCACTACCAATGCTACCACCGCCACCCCCATCACCACCGTCGCCATTGCCACCACCATTTTCGTCACCGGAGCTAACACCACCACCATCGCCATTGCGATTTTTTTTTTGTAAAAAAAATTATTTTGAGATAAGAGTGTTTTTATTATTTCTATTTCAATCATATAATTTTTTAGGATACCAAACAACATAAAGTAATAATTCATTTCATTCTCATAGATTAACCAAACAAGACAAAGGAATGGAATGATCCATTTCATTCCCTTGTCTATTACATTCCTTCTTCCATTCCATTCCCCTTTTATTCCATTACCTCCAACCAAACATGCCCTAAGGTTTGTTATTTCAATTAATGTGATTATCAAAATACTTATGAATTAAGGTACTAATTGCGTAGTTGATCAAATCTCGGGTATGAAAACGACACTTAACTCAATAATGAATAAAATCCACACTATGTTATAACTTAGTTGACAAAATGATTTTGACCCATTACCCATGGATACCTAGAATAAATGAGATGAGGGATTAGGAATTAGGAGAAATGCAGGTTTGACATCAATGCATCAACATTTTCTTTTATTAATATAGTAAGATATATAATGGGGCGTTAAAGAGGCTTTAAACCACAACAGGGTGTTATAGAGAGGGGCTTCGATACCTCGTTTCTTACGTGACGATGACGTAGAGATGATGTGGAGTGGCTTTAAAGCCCCACCATAATGAAAAGCCTTGCTGGGTGAAATATTGAACCAACTACTCTTTTTCTCTTTTATATATTATTTTTTTACATAAAATACTCATTGAGTTAATAATTTGTCATAAACATATTTATTTTTAAATCATACAATAAACTGGTTAACCCATAAATCCGTATTGCTCGTCCAAACTTGACCGGTTTAGGTAAGCGTGCTTACATGTTTGACATGAAAGTAACTCGAACCTAAACCTTAAAAATTCCCCACTATCTTTACTTCTTTTCATAAATTTACTTTGAACACTGATTAATCGATGTAATTGTGATCTTGGTTTGAACTTTTAATTACGGCTATCATAACATGTCAGACACGACACGATAACTAATTGTGTAATTTTTTTCCAAATACGAACCTGTTAATTAATAGGTTAAACGTTAAAACCTGTTTAAAAACATAACGAATAATACACATGTAATAAAACAAAAAAGTTCAAAACGAACTTAAAAGTCTCTATTAATACATAATCATAACATACTTAAAAAAAAACATACTTGAAACCAAAAACAATTGAATCAAATCATTAAAGATGGCAATGGTTCAAAACTGCGAGTATCGAACTAGAACCGAAAACAGTTGAAAAATAGAACCGGAACCTATTATAGCAAACCGATTCGGTTCCAGAACCGGTAAAGTCGGTTCTCGCTAACGGTTCTACGCCAGAACCGGTTCGGTCGTTTATTTATCAAATGGGTTGTGCAAACTTTGCAAATTGCAAAACATGTTTATATAATTGTATGTCTTCTGGCACGATAAAATTAATGTAGATTACAACTTGAATATTCATTATATTTTTTTATTAAAACTTAATCATTAAAGTTAAATAAATCATTAGTGGGGATAGATTAAAGGAAGAACATATCATTTTACCTTGAATGCTTGAATAAATTGATCTTGGCTGCTAGGTATTGAACGCAAAGAAAGAAGATTTGAATTAAAGAATAATTGAATGGACGCCGGCTAATAAGTTATCCTATAAAAATGGGGATTGGTAATTTTTTTAAAAAGTTTTTTAATATTCCAGTTCTTTGGTTCCATGTCTAGAAGCATCGATTTTACCTGGAACCGAACCGAGAACCGATAAGGCAAATAATGAGAACCGAGAACCGTAAGGTAACACACGCTAGCAGTTCTGAGGCACCGGTTCGGTTCCGGTTCTAGCGGTTCCGAACTGTTTCTTCCTCACCCCTACAAATCATAACATCCGTGTAAAATATAATATTACTTATGACAGGCAAGAGTAAAACGTCCTATCAAAGTATGACTTTAGGTTTAGGACTTTATGAGTGTATATATATTTAATTAAAAATCTAAACTGGTCTTAAGACACGAATATAAACACGTTTTAAACAGATCGACCTATTTAAGACACATAATTTGTTAACACTCAAACCCAAACCTGTTAAAACTCGTATCGTGTTAAAAGTATCGTTTACAACCCTAATATTAATATTCAATCCGCAACTTTTTAAAAGTCACATCACAAGGAACAAAGTCTTTAATCCATGATGATACACCTATGTAAACAAAAAATATATACCATGCACTTTATTTCTATCATGAATGCTATAAATTTTACCTATAAAAAATTGCAAATGCCATAAGACCACTGACCACCTAACGTTTTTGCTATAAATTGAAGGTTTGCTTGTAGACTAAGTCAACTATCTTAAATTGTTAATATAAAATTACAATTTTGACTTTGATGCGTTTGAATAATATATTTTAAAGAAACTATAAAGATATAATACACATAACATATGTTCTTTAATAAACAAAAAGTATATCTAATTATGAGAAAAGTTAATACAAAATGCTAGACCCTATTTTGTATATTTAAGTCTTTTGTATTGTTTACGTTTATATTTGTCGTCTTTTGTGTTAATTCATGTAATTGGGCCTAAGGCCACTTGTATTGCGAGCCCATTTAGACCCAAATGTGAATAATATATGTGCATAAGGCTTGCACTATAATTAGTGCAAGCTACTCATGCACAACCAACCTTTTGCAAAATCATCTACCTTATCCTCTCAACCACTCCAACTTTCTCTCTACCTTCTTTAGTCCGAAAATAACAAAGCTACAAACAAGATCCGAGATCTTGGTTCTTCTAGTGTGATTTCCGCTAGCACTAGAGAGATTGATCTAAGAATAGTTGTTATTAGATCCGGTTACGGGACCTACACTAAAAGGGATACAAAAATGAGAAGTGTGAGAAGGATTTACGACCATGTAAAAAATCTCCCAAAAAAAATTCAACAAATAATAATAAAAAAATCATAATTCAAAATATAAATAGAAACCAAAAATTTTTTAAAAAACTAAAATGTTTACCCCGTCGTGCCCGTTCAAAAAAAAAAGCCGAAAAAACACAATGACGAAATGACCAAAAGACACAATTATAACTAAAAAAACACAATAGATCGTAAAATATAACACAATGCCGAACAAAATATAACACAATGTTGAGTAATATAACACAAATTAAGAAAAAAAGACACAATGTCAAGGAAAAAAACACAATTAATGACAAAAATAAACAAAAAACAAAATGATAAACAAAAAGACACAATAATTTTTTTCCCTCAACATTGTTTTTTTTAGAACGAGGAAGACGGTGAAATATTTTTGTATTTTTATTTTTTTTTTTGTTTTTTTATTAAATTTTGAGTTATGATTTTTTTATTAATTTTTTAAAATTTTTTGAGGGTTTTTTTGTGTGACTATAAATCATTCTTATTTTTTTCTTCATTTGTAGAATAATTTGACGATATATATATTATAATAGTAAGGTAAGAAAAATGGTGTATTGTGTTTTAATTGAATAATTTAGTAATTAATGACAGATTTAACCGTTCACATACCGTATTAAGAAATGTAGGCTCTGAAAGGCATATGATTGGGGTTAGGTGTCCCCGTGCGGTGCTAGTGGAAACATTGTCCACCCTATGGGTTCCACGAGTTTGTTTCTCTTGGTATCCATATGCCAATGGTGGTGCCAAAGATCGTCCATTGCCTAATGTCTATTAAACACGCAAACCGCATATGTTAATTAATTCACACACCAATTTTGTTCATCGCTTTCCTTAATCTTCAATTCCGCACTAAAATTGAAGAACTTAAATTTGGTTTAATATGTTTTATATAAAGAGGTGACTTAGTTGCTCACATCTAGAGAGATTTTAAAAGTAAATGTAAAAACCCTGAAAATTGGCTTAATCAGTTCTTAAACAAAAAAATAAGTTTAGTTGCTTACTGAAATGCCTTGAACCTATGGGTTTTCACAGTTGGGTTTACGCATGCAACATAGTTCTTGAATTTAGAGAAGCGCATTCATAAAGCAACGCAATACATTTAAAAAATACATAACGAGTTTATCATCTGGAATAAAAATTCTTAACTAAATCGCAAGCGTTCAAAAACATAAACAGGATGCCACTCTACAAGCAGGGTAGCCTTCTCTAAATGCCCAACATGCATGTACATAATGCCCACAAATTAAACATACATTTTCACCTAACGTGCATACTAAAAGTTAGCATGACTGAATGGGTACTAACATTATCAACATATAGTAAACATATACATGGGTTTTACATATAATATAACTTTAGTGGTACAACATAACTTTAATGTAAAACTTTAGCAAATGTATATCACGAGAATACACAATTTTCTTACTTTAAACTTGCATCGTAAGTCAAAACATTTAAATCTAAGCTTGCAACTATCTCCCAATTGTACGATCGGTGGCAAACTACAAAGGCACTGCCCTATCAGTGTCTGTTCTTAAGAGAACCAATTAAACTGTCCTTGAAGATCCCTATTGCATTGTTTTCGAAGGCGCCAATCAAGTTGCCCCCAAATGGACTTGAGGGAATACAATAGACCTTGACAATGTATTGACTTCATATAACTTTACCGTTTTCCTCTCTTTCAAATCTATAACTTTAATTTTCTTTGTACATAGATTTTCATATTTTAAAACATTTCTTTTTTAAAACAAATATTTGATTTCAAAACATGTAATTACTTACACATAGTACGTCAAGCATGCACACCACCCCAAAACAAGTAAAAAGTGGTTATAGAATTCACCCGATAACTTGAGCTATCAACCACTATAAATCTTGATGATCTTCCGTCGTGATGAATTCTTGGACAAACTGAGCAAGGTTCACATTTGAAATGGGTCAAGTTTCGCTTAAACACATTGACCCGAAACTAATATACTTTCTTGTAACTATTCATGCGAAACTTAAGATCTTTTGCATAACCACTCAGGCGAGAATTATATATTGAAATCTCATGCATTTTTTCATGCCAAAGTTTAAATTCTTTCACATAATATATATCACATTTTCGCCTGACTTGTCCTTTCACGTGAACACCTTTTCATGTGAAAAAGCCTTTTGATTTAGCCATACTTTCGTTTGGGTATATGAACATAAGTTAGTAAGTTTCGTAAAGTAAGGAGGTTTTGTGTGACGCGAAACGCCATTTTATTATTATTATTATTATTATTATTATTATTATTATTGAGTATTTTGCATGCTTACTAATTTAGTTTTTTAGGTTTAGTGTGTAGGTCCAAGATACGGGATCAAACAACAATGTCCTCGGATCAATCTCACACCAAGCTAGCAAAAATCACTTGTGTGTAATCGAGATCTCGGATCTTGTATGTGTTCGGTTATTTAAGAAAATAGTAAGAAAGATAGAAGTAGAGAGAGTTGGTAAGATGTTATGGATAAGATTTGACAAAAGGTCATTTTGCATTTTATAGTGAAGGTATTCCATTCATACTTTCATTATTTACAGCCCAATGGGCTTAACTGTACATGACCTCAGGCCCAAACATATAAAGCAAGAAGAAAGCTTATCAAGATACAACGTAAATGAACAAGATAATGCAAAAGATTATGTTTACAATATAGGGCCTAACATAGTGTCAGTATCGAAACACAGCTAAACGCCAGCAACCGAATCCGTGTCACTTTGATCATAAGTTGTACGTGTGACGATACTGTTTATGACACTCACATATTTATATTGGATTTGGTGTCGTTGTCATCATGAACTTAAATGATACCGACCGAATTTATAAAAAAAAAAGTTTCCGGTACCATATTTGTTTTTTTAATATGTTAATTTATTTTATTATAAGCTATTGGATTGCCACTATTTTTACGTTGATAGGTTAATTTTTTTTTTAATTTAGTGTCAGCATTTTAACAAACTTAGTCTATACCAACCGAATACATTCTAGTAAAAAACTACTTATACATCTAAATCATAATGTGAAAATTGTCTACCGTGCCAATTTCTTATTGCTATATTTTTACCTTTTTCGGTCTAGATGTTCTAAAGATAAATGAAATAAAATAATATAGGGCGATTGGGGGTGTATATTCTAACATATGTTTCTTAGGGTTTCATGACTTTTATGTATCTAAAGCAAAAATTTTTGACTTTTGAATCCAGCTTGGTTGCTTTTCTGGAAGATAAAATGATCAGAATATAATATAAATATTGTGATTATGAGGTTCCGGTGGACATAGTACCCAGCTTACCCACCACCTTACCTACAAAGAGAAGTGACATCAGTTGCAGTCTTAATATATCACCATACTTTCTCTGCAACTCCTTCACGCAACAGATATCTATCTATGCATCCTATGAAAATATAATATTCCATTCTCTCATAAACATCCTCATATACATATATATATAATACATATAGACACATATATATACAGGGCCGTCTCCGAGAATTTAAATACCTCGGCCGAACCAAAATAAAAAGGCCTGCAGGCCCTAATAAGTAACGAAATATATAAGCTATTTTTTTTTCAAACAACGATTAACGTTAAGTATTTATGGAAAATTGGAAATAGATTATCCAACTTTTATGTATTGGCCGATAATCTCACCTTTAAAAATCACTACCAACGGTCCAACTTTTCATCTATTTGTCTCAATGGACCTTTGTTAAAAAACACTTAATGTCGTTAATTTTTTTCTAAGTTTCAAACCAATGTTTTAGGGCTTTTGATCGGAAGAAGGATATGAGCCGATTGATGTAAAATTTATCTTGAAACGGTGATGCATATGATTTGATTTTTGTTAATTGGAAATTCAAACACCCGAATTGGAACACTGTTTCATCGTTCGGATCACTGTTTCGAGATAAGTTTTAGATCAGTCAACTCGTATCCTTCTTCAAATTAAAAGTCTTAAGAAATCGGTTTGAAACTTGGAAAAAAAAACTTAACGACGTTAAGTGCTTTTTAATGGATGTCCATTAAGACAAAAATAGTTGAAAAGTTGGACTATTTGCAGTGACTTTGAATGTGAGATTATTATCAGTAAATACTTAAAATATGCGATTATTAGTTTCCAATTTGCCATTATTTATTTAGTTTTTAAATTTAGCTTGGGCCAAATAGATTAGATGGATTATGGATAAAAAAGGTTTGAGTCCAAAATATGTAATATGATTAAGATCCATACCTATTTTATAATTTTTTTAAATATATATACATAGTATATATAAAAAATTTTGGCCCCCAAAATTTATGTGCCTCGGTCGGCCGCCCGGTTGCCCTACCCAAGGGCTGGCCATGCATATATATAGGGATGTTCAATTAATTCAAAAACCAGTTTTACAATTTACTACAAATATATATGATACATAAGTCGGTTATATAATATCTTACTTCACTCGTCTTTTTTTTACTTGTTATGTCTATGACACCATTAGTTAGAAGCAGCGAGTTGTGAGATTCTTGTAGTTCTCTATTTAAAACACTGACATGTATTTAATTAATGCATTGCATGTGTGGGTATGTGAATATACGTGTGGACACGCTCATTTCAAAAACAATAATACACTTAGAAAAGAATCGCCACATTTTGTGTAGAAATAATACTGCACGAGAAAAAGTGTGACGGTTACGAAACTATCTCATGTATCACATTCCAAGCACGTTGTGTATACTATACACAACAATAAATGTTCACCCTCACTCATATGTGGCGATATATGTAGAGATGCCACTCTTACTATATATACTATATCGATATGTTCTTGATGGTTTAATCGTTTACTTTTGGAAGAATTCGCTCGTACGGGCATTATTATAAAGAATATATATAATAGTTTCTTAATCAAATGAGACTATATTTTTATAAAGATTTGAACATTCATGAAACATAAATTACAAGTGCAGACAAAAGAAATTAAAATGCCTACAATCTATCTACCGAGATGAATGATGTCTGCATAGTTGATATCATTTTAACACAAAAAAAAAGATTGAATCAAGGTGTCAGTACCTAATGCCCAGATGATGTTCAAAGGATTACATTGTAATTAACGCATGCTGGCAAAAAAATTCTTCTACTGTTCATCTTGGACCTACTCATATTTAAGATGATCTTGGCTTAATTACTTATTTATGATCACCCAAAAAGACCTAATTTTGGCTTCCAACTTTGCTTATACAGAAAGAGCCACTTAACAAAAGAATGTGTTCTTGTTATAGGGTTTAATTAATTTGTTTGGTTGAGTTTTGCTCTTGCACACCACAATTAGAGCCTTTGTGTGGGGGCAAACATTGTATCGTCGCGATACCGGATTTGAGAAAAAGCAAGAGCCAAAAACACAAAAAAAATCTCCTAATTCAGTGGAAATTTTGCAAGAAATTGTCTAGATGTGAATATAAATCAATATAATGAAATTATATAATGCAAGTAGTTCTTAAAAAACATTTCATGTATAAGTTATAAACATTGTGATAAAGAGCATTGATATTAAATGCATTTGAAGTTATTAAAAAAAAGACATCTAAGTGAATTCTGAATTTGAATGTACTTGTTTAAAAATTTTAGTATTAAATCCAAACTCAATATAATGGTAGTAGTTAATTACAAGAGGTGCTTAATTTGGGATTTCTTAATTATCTTCAGAAACACATATATGGAAAGATCATGATAACTATATAGCTACAATTAATGTCCACACAAAATAAAAATTGTAACATCAACAAGAACATCGACCGGTTACATCCATCGCTATATCTAATACAACTTCTAAAGAGATGATTCAAAACAAGGACAAGAGGATTATTTCAGAAGTTCATATCACAAGTATTATATATGTGTAGATCGATAGATCGAATTCCGAGTCATTACAAACACTCACAAGCATAAAATTTATAATCAAATGGATAATTAATTAACTAAATTAACAAGAATTATGGACTTACATCCAGCTTACAGTATACATAGATATCATTCCAGCATCTATCAAATATCTTGCACTGATCACTGGATCTAGCTGCTTGTGATGGCTAATATTCAAGAACTTATGACTTAATCCTGCCATTTATAAATTGTTTTTTTTTTCTCATTAATCAAATGAAACATATTATGATTATAAATAATGTGAATGTGTTATAACTTATAACTTATAATAATGTACCTTTTTTTAACAAGTACTGTTCTTAATTAGCTGAGATCTTGAATCTTTTGAGTCAACAAAGTTGTGCTGGGAGTTATACAACAAAGAGTAAGGCTTTGGAAGCTTTTGAGTCAATGATTCCCCAATTTTGACTTCATGATTGCTTTGTGATTGAATCTGGTTCCCACAGTTTGATTGAAATCCATAGCAGTAATCACCATCACCAACAGCATTATTCTTGACACCGTTTTCGAGCTTTTTAATCCGCAGTTTTTCGAGTGTTCGTTCCCTTGCTCGCAATCTTGCTTCAGCCCTTTGCTGACTTCTAGCTGCAAGATTCACATGAAGTCCAGATTTATGTTTTTGTGTTGTAATTTTCATTTTCTTCTTCCTTTTGCCACCATTTATGCCCCCCTTAGGAACCACTTGCTTCTTCTTTCTTCCATTTTTTTCAAGATAAGTATCACTTTTCTCCATGAAAACCTCTTCACATTGATCAGAAAGAGTTGAAGATGAAGTGTGCTTCATTTCTTCAACCAAATCTTTAATAGCAGACTTGGATCTTGTGAACAACCAATCAAGGGTTTTGCTTGCTTTATCAAACCCTAGCAAATCTTGAAGACCAAAAAACTTTTTTGAAATGTCAATTGACAATCTTACCCTCCTATCTCTTGGCCCTTGGGCTGTGAAGATCTTACTATGCCTATCTTTCTTTGAAGCTGCAACTCTCTTTCTTGATGGAGAGATCAATGAATCTGAAAGCTTCATGTTGTTGTTATTATTATTATTATTATTATTATTATGATCAGGGTTTTGCAACCCTGATTCTTTAACAAGAGGAGGAGGTGGAGGATGATCAAAAGAATAATACTCTCCAGTGAAAAACTGGTGATGGTTGAAGAAAACACCATCTTTTTCTTGACCAAGAAAAGGAGGGAGGCCATGGATGGAAGAAGGAAAAGGGTTTGAAGAACTAAACATATTTAGAAACAAATTTAAACTCAAAAAAAAAAAAAAATCAAAATTTTTAACTAAATATTCATCTAGTTATATAGATGAAAGAAACCCTTTTAATGCATCATCTTGAGAGCCACAAATCTTGGGAAACAAATTTGAACTCACATAAATGCAAACTTTTTAACTAAATGTTCATCTGGTTATAAAGATGAAAGAAAGTAAGAAACCCTTGTCATCCAAATGATTTAATGCATCATCTTCAGAGAGTCACAAATCTTGATCTTTCAGGGTAAAGAATATCTAGATTATTTAACCTGAGAAACAAATGTTCACACTTTTAGGGCATAATTAAGTAAACTAGTGGCATTTCCTAAAAAAGAACATTATTTTGTTGGAAAAGATGGAGTGAGGGTGTACCTTTACATGAGATATAGAATAGACGCCATTTTAATTTCTTTTAAAATGGGAAAAAGATATTATAATGGAGGAAACAGACAAATCCAAATATGGATTATTTGTGGGGAAATCTAATCAGATACAATCATATGATTATTTTTATTTTCTTCTGGTCATTGGTCAAAGCCAAAGGTGCATTTGTATGAAGAAAATCGTGCACATCTAGGGTTATGAATGGGGCATTTTATAGAGAGGGATAATTGTACGTGCATGTATTACATATATTATTCAAATTTTATTTGTATATTGATAAATACTTAATCATCCTGAAGTGTTTTTAATTCCCTACCAAATATCTTTAATATATATATTAATTATAATATTACAGGAATAATTGATAAGTATTTTTTGAAGTAATTTGGAGAGATTGTTGATGCAAATATAATTATGCATTGGGAAAATGTTGTACCAAAGTCTTAAGACTATAATTTTAATTAAGCTCCATGAACTATTCTTTTTACCATGAATTGATTTTAAAATGAGAGCCTGCATGAGTTTATACATATTCCATTTTCTCAGATTTTAGCTAGAGATTGGAGTGAGATTGTTGGTTTGATAAAGAGTTAATGGTCATTTTCGTCCCTGTGGTTTGCTATTTTCGTCACTTCAATCCAAAGTTTGAAAATTTGTCAATTTAGTTCTTATAGTTTTAAACATTAGCCAATTACGTCCCCCCGTCTAACGGCATCCAACTATGCCTTTTGTTTATTTTTAGTTAATGGTCATTGTCGTCACTGTAGTTTGATGTTTTTACTACTTTAGTACAAAGTTTGAAATTTGTCAATTTTATGTTTAATTTAATTCAGTTTTTTTTTCTATAACCCCTAAGAGCATAATTCAAGCCCAAAACCATCGAACATCGACCAAAACATGTCTACATTTACTCTGTCACAATAATAATCGTACCCCCTCCCCCGCGTATTTAGTTTCTAGGCATTTCCTAAACTCTCCCCCACGGTGGAATTAATTGGTAAAGTAGTCAATGTAATTCCCTGAAACCGTACTATACCGATAAAACTAAAATCGTTTATTTGTTTAATGCATAATAGTTAGGGTTTAGAGATTAACATATCGTAGTAAACATATCGTAGTAAACATCCTGGTTGAAATCAACATCAGAAAGTCAAATATCCCGCATTTCCATGTTTGCTCAAGAAATCGATACACTAGATCTCATGTGTGTTCTTTAAATCGTAGTGTTGTTCTTGAATTCTTCAAATCGACGACAACTCTAGGGTTAAATTCGACGAATTCAAGAATAATACCACGATTTGAAGAACACACATGCGATTTAGTGCATTGATTTCTTGAGCAAACATGAAAAAGCCAGATATTCGACCTCCTGATGTTGATTTCGACCCGGGTGTTTGCTACGATATGATAATCTCTAAACCCTAACTATTATGCATTAATCAAAGAAATGATTTTAGTTTTTTCGATATAGTTAGGTTTTAAGGAATTATCCTGACCACTTTATCAATAAATTTCATCATGGACTGAAGTAGCAACAAAAAAAAAAGAATTAAATTAACATAAATTTGACAATATTTCAAACTTTGGACTGGAGTAGCAAAAGTTTCAAACCATAGGGACGAAAATGACCATTAACTAAAAATAAATAGGAGAAAGACAAAAATACCCCTTAAACTAACGGCATAGTTGGATGCCGTTAGACGGGGGGACGTAATTGGCTAATGTATAAAACTATAAGAACTAAATTGAAAATATTTCAAACTTTGGACTGAAGTGGCCAAAGTAACAAATCACAGGGATGAAAATGACCATTAACTCTTTGATAAATGGTGTTTAAGCTAGAGTAAAACCTTGGAAAACATGAAAACGGCCCTTATGTTTACCCATGCAATGACATCAATCCTGTGTAACCATTTATTTAAACATGTCAAGCTGGTTAACAGATTGTAATGCTCAAGCTAGTTATAAATGAGATAAAGGGTTATAATAAAGTTGTAAACGTGTTGAACTTATATATATATATATATATATATATATATATATATAATGAAAACCCACTTGAGATGTGACAACCCTATGTAACATGTTTTTTTTTTGATTTTTTTACACACATAATATATGTTATAACATTTAATACAAAACATCGAGAACTAAAAATAAAATTGTTTTGCTATTTTTTAACATTTTTTTACTAATTTTTATATGTGTTTTTAGGAGAGAGAAAAACATATATTTATATTTACATTTTTTATTCATTTTAATTGTGGACCACAAGATTTAAACTTTAATTAAAAACATATAGTTGAGAATAGGTTTCTAGAGTTTTCACAAGTCAAGCGGATTTTTATTTTAACCTTACCATATATACATATACATATATATATATATATGTATATATATAGTTTGGATCAAATGCAAATGAAATTAACGTGCTAATTGTGATAATCAAGTAGAGTAATTATATATACAAGTAGAGTCATTATATAACTATATCATAGAATTACTCTATAATGTAATTATATAATTACTCTACTTGATTCTCATAATTAGCAAGTTAATTTCATTTGTACGTTAACTTTCCCACACACACACACACACACTAGTTTAAGGCCCGTGTATTACACGGGTAATTGATGAAAATTTTAAACTCTAGTCCATTAAGTGAAATTCAGTCAACAAAATAATTATATATTGTTAATACAATTACAATTACATTAAAATTGTAAAAATTACATAACTAAGGTTACACAAATATGTTAAAAATAAGTAAAAAACTTTCTTGTACACTAATTTATTGTTGTATTGGTCGGTATACATTATTTATAAAAAAATCAAAATATTTAGTCCATGTCTATTTGTAACTCTTGATAAGTTGACATATTGTAACTCTTGATGTAGCCACGTATAATTGTCCGTGTGAAAACTAAGGTTCTTTCAAGTGCATACCAACCTTAAATAATGATAATTAATATATCCATGAAACTAACAAAAAAAATATTCATACATATAAAATATCATATCTTTTAAACAATTAATATGATGACTAGGGATGGCAATGAAACCCGAACCCGATGGGAAAACCCGAAACCCGACATAAATGGGACGGGTAATACCCGACCCATTAGGGTTTGGGACGGGTTTGGGATTTCTAATATACCCGATTACCCGATAACATAGACCCATTTACCCATTTATATACCCGATGTACCTGATATAGCTTATTATACACACACACACACACTATATTCCAAATATATTATTTGTCGAAACTTGTTAATGTCAATTATTTGAGATATTTTACCTTTATGGTAACCATCTTTGTAATCTATTAGTTATACTTTGTCAAAACCCCGGTAGAAACCCGACGGGTTTTGAGCCGGGTATACCCTAAGGGTATTTTGTCAAAGCACGATAGGAAACCTGATGGAAAACCCGAAACCCGACGGGTTTGGAACGGACTTTTACAACTGGGTATGGGTTTGGGAATACCCAAACCCGACCCATTTCCATCCTTAATGATGACATTTGAGATAATCTGTTCATGTTTATCCAAAAACCATGATTATCCAAAAAACCAAATTACCTAAACTTTGATGATATAATCATCCTTAGAATCTTTAAAATATGAAATTGATTGATCATAATAAATTTGTTGTCATTAATATTCTGTGTATGACAAATTTTTAATTGATTTTATATTTTATAATTAAAAGTTGTATAATCAAGCAGCATATAAAATAAAAAATTAAAATATAACAAAATGATTTGTCTCATTTCATATAAATGTAATTCATAGAAAAATGACAATGACATACCAACCTTTTAGCCATTGTTCAAATAACATTGATTATTATGAATTAGGAGAATATTAGAAAATTTAAAGTTACATAAAGTGAAGACAGTGATTCTTATTTATAATAGTTCAAAGTATTAGATAAGGAATGCTAAAATTTTGAATACTAATATCGTGTTATTAGTTAATATTATGGAAAGTTGTTGAAATACTTAATTAATCGATATATATATATATTAACAACTTATAGAGAAAAGAAGAAGAAGAAGAAGAAGAAGAAGAAGAAGAAGAAGCAAAGATTTCGGATTTTATGAAAGCAATGTAAATGACTTTTAACCTAATTAACTATTTTTTTACAATTAATATGAAAGTAGAATATCCTTTAAATGTAATGAGCAACATGATTAAATTATAAATAATAAGAAAAAAAATAAATATTTCTATTAAGTTACATTATAATTAAGGTGTGAATATTAATGACTTTTGATAAAATATTTTAATAATAAATATTATAACTGTATATTTTTTTAAAATTTTGTGTATAGCTTTATTATTTTAACTATAAACCATAATAAGCACTTTAATTATTTACCAACAAACAGATTACACTCACATAACCCAAATTTGTTGTATTTGTATAAAAGAAAATTAATAAGTTAATATAATATTAAAATTATGTAAAAACCTAACGAAAATGATATATGAATCTAAGTTTCAATATCCTAAATAATTTTTGAAAAACAAAAATAGTGGGATAAAATTGAAACATATTTTTGGCTTAAAATATTTAAATTTGAATGCTTTTAATTAAGAAATTTGTCTTATAAGGTATATTAAATTAAATATATTTAAAAGTATAAAAAAATGTATAAATCAAGCATATAATATATGTCTTAAATCATTTTGGTCAGAGCTATGGAAAAAAATATTGAAAACTAAATATTGATCTTCTAATTGCTAAAACCCTTTATATTACATAAAAGTCAAATAAATAAATGACATATAGTTTATATAGTAAGTCGTTATACATATGGATTGTAATTATAATATTCAGCTTTAATAATTAATTTGTAACACCGTGAAAATACTCCATCTAATTTTGGGTTAAAAGTGCAAATTTTAGAAGTTAAGGGACTAAAAAAATGCCAAATCTGGAAGTAGGAGGACTGAAAATGAAAAACTTGAGTTTTGAGACCCATCACGCTACGCGATGGTCTCCTGTTAAACCTCGTCGCGCTACGCGACAAAGCATCACACAATTCAAGAAA
Source organism: Bidens hawaiensis (assembly GCF_021521415.1). Classification (NCBI taxonomy): domain Eukaryota; kingdom Viridiplantae; phylum Streptophyta; class Magnoliopsida; order Asterales; family Asteraceae; genus Bidens; species Bidens hawaiensis. The sequence continues at coordinate 121,038 of NW_027495030.1, forward strand.
AAGGGGGGCGCCGCGCTACGCGACGACCAAACTCAACTGGTCCATCGCGCTACGCGATGACCAGGTTAAGTAACCCGGGACACGTGGCCAACCACGTGTCAACACGTGGCAACTTTTGATTAATTGCGGCATCGCGCTACGCGACGGCTTTGGGGAAAAGGCCATCGCGCTACGCGATGGTCTGCAAAACTCGCCTATAAAAGGGCAGCTACGGGTTCAAGCCAATGCATCTCAATTTCACCTTCATTTCACACACTTAACCTAGGTAATCGTGCCAAGGGTGTTCTAGGGTGTCGAGGGCCGTTTTCGTGAAGAACCGAGGTGTCATTACACTGTTTAACGAACTGCTGATCTTGTAACGAAGTACAAGCTGAATTGCTGTTGATTTCTTAAGTTCTTAAGTTCCGTCAAGACGATTAAGGTAGGAATAGGGTTAAGATACTTTACTAGTTACTTTAAATACCTAGTTATAACTTAGTTAAGAGTATAGTCGTTAAACTGTTAAGATTTTCCAAGTAATGTTTTATCAAGTAAAGACGTTGCTTCCATGTGAAATAATGTTATCAAAACTATTATTTTGACGAGCATGTAGTAACTAGAAGGAGGGTATCATTAGTAGACTCGTCTTGCCTAAGGAAAGCAATTCGTATAAATCCCAATCAACCGCGGGACCCGTTTGCTTACCTGGAGAAGTTTGCCAACGTGATATCCTTTATTAGGCCAAAGCATGCTATTCCAAACGTCATATGTAAATTCAAAGTATTTTTATAAAACGACTATAACTATACTAAGGTTAGGTCAGACTTAAGAGTCTGCTGATCAGACCTCGAGTCTGCTGAATCGAATCAGACTTCAGGTCTGCTGATCAGACCTCGAGTCTGCTGAAACTGAAACAGACTTAAAGTCTGCTGAATAATACCAACTAGGTACTTATGCAAACCTATTATGATATATAGGTTAATAGCATACTGAAGCCAAGGAGGTTGATATTTCCAACTGATAATATAAGGTGAACACGTTAACCTTTTATTGTCTGAACTGATTTTACTCTTGTAATAGACTGGTTATTTAGTACAAAGAGTCTGACAAATGTTTGCATGAGATATAATCTCTAAAATCGTTATAATACAAAATAGATAATAAAAAGCAACTCAGACCGAATACACATGTGTCTGGATCCAAACATAACTGATAATTGGCATACAAAACCTAGTCAGTCATAACCGGTTCTCCAACAGGGTTACATAGCCTAGGGGAAGGTTATCTCCGAACAGGGGCTATGTACTCGGGGAACCTTTGAATTGTGTGTGTAGGGTAGTGGTACAAATCCCGGGAATGGATAGGCATTCCTGCTGAGATTGTGAAAAGAAAACTATGTTTATATTTAACGACTGTTATAAGTGTTTTATCGAGTCAATGTTTCACCAGCATATAGCTGACGTATCTTTCCCACCCTTGCAGGTAACTAGATGATAATAGATGATATACAAGGATTGGAGTCATAGAAGCTCGCACGAGATGGCTCGTTTTTGAATATTACAAATCCTTTTATTATTAACATCACGGTTTTGTAAAACTGAAACTCGGGTGTTTAATTCCCGAGTAGTTTTGATAATGTAAATTAATATTTTATTACTTAAAAGACTTTTGCTAAAATAAAATCTGCTACTCTGATTGTCACACCCCGACCAAAGGCGGCGGAACATGCCGAGGTGTAACGATTGTCCATAAGCACATGACATTAATTAAAGTGACAGTATTTAATAAACTCATTTCATTTCACAACATCGAAAATGTCACATAACAATTATCCATAAAATAACCATAAACAAGATATCACAAAATATGGCAAATTGATATTGTTCATCTTTACTAATATACTAAGGTCTTTAATGTCGTTTTCTTCACAATCATAAATCAACTAAGATGCAAACCTGCAACATTTCATAAAATAAAGTTTGTCAACACAAAGGTCGGTGAGCAATTCATAAGTTTGATCATATTAGTATATAATAAAGATAGCCACAAAACTTGCATACGAAACGATAAATAAAAGTGGTAATTTGGATAAATCGATATCGCTAAACACATTAGCGACACCTAGCTATAAGGGGATGCCAAATAGTCTAGGATTTTATAGTTATCGTTAATTGCATTACGTTAACGACACCTTGCTATAAGGGGATGCCAAATAGTCTAGGATTTTATAGTTCCACCAACCAAAAGCGATAAACACATAGGCATATAAGCATAGAACACCAAATCGAGCAATTATTTAGGTAAAGTATACAACTACGTTTGTGGTTTAAGATTCAAATATAAAGCATTTTGTTGAATAAGTATGAAATGTCACCCCCAAAATAAAAGATGGAAAATGGGGTATGAAGTACTCACATTCAAGTGGTAAACTTGAAAGATGATAATTTGGAGATTTGTCGGAACGACGAGTTTAACGCACAATGCCTAAAAAGAAAAGAAGTCTAGAATTTAGAAAGGTTGTCTTGAAGGTCTTTAAACAAAATAAATGTTGAGAAATGTAAATAATTAAAGTTCAAGGTTTAAAATGTGACTATTTAAGAATTTATAATAATAACCCTTTAAAAATGTAAGTTTGCTCGAAACCGGGTTAAAGTATCTAACCTTAATATTTACTCAACCTATGTTAAGTAATAAGGTGGATAAAATGCAAGAATGCAAATCCCTTTGGAATAAAGATACTAAAACGGGTTTTTTTTATCGAGTGTTCGGGTTGTCGGTTCGGATCGTGTTTCGGGTTAAGACCGAGGTAAGATTCTACAAACCCATAACCATAGAATTTGTAAAAATGATTTTAGAAACTTAGATCTAACACTAAGTATGTTTAAACAAACAAAACTAGTAACAAAGTTCAGTTTACGGTTTAGAGCTATTTACGGTTAAACCGAAGCATAGACTCTTAAAAACCCATAACCATGGAACTTGTAAACATGACCAACAAACTAAAATAAGCAAGATTAATATGTATGAACAAGTTATATAGATGTATATATATCAAGGACACGAAGTCCTCCATGAAGCCTTGCCTTATGGGGTCCGAAACCTCACCGACCGGAATCGGAGAAGTAACTACCAAAGGTAAACAAGGGGTGTATATTATATATATGTTGCACAACCATAAACAAGTATTAATAAGGCCACATAAACTAATTAAGATGAAAGACCAAAATCCTTCAAGAACACTTAAGAAGATAACCTTGAATCTTTGATGTTTGAGAGAGTTTTTTTTTTTTTTTTTTGGAGTTGTAGCAAGGGAAAATGAAGAGGAAAGGTGGTGTATATATAGGGTAATGTTGGTGGTCAAATATGGGTGGAGACACAAGAGTTTTCATGCAAAATGGATCAAGACAAAAACATAAAACAACAAAAAAATAAATAAATAAATAATAGATAAATAAAAATAAAAATAGGATGTTTTCATGACCCAACAAGTGTGAAACAATATTGTAACATAAATCCATTATTTTGATTATAACATAAGCTTCGGTTTACAAATCAGGTCGGTTTACATAATAAACAAATACAAAAACGAATACAAACAAGACCCGAAATTGATGAATGTCACACTGATATATTAATAAAACAGGTACGAACTGATGGTCATACTCCTAGGCCCTTGTTTGGGGTGTGACATGTTGGTATCAGAGCTATCGGTTTCAGCGAATTAGGTATTAAAATTAGTACCTAAGCTTTAACCATTTATCTGATAAGTAGGGATAAGTTATGATTGGTAGTCTGGCTATCCCTAAGTTATTATATATGCAGATGTCTTACACTGACTACTACGGACAAAAACGTCGGGTCGCAAGGCGATCTAATCCTGCCCCCGATGCTGAGCTGTCTGACCGAGTTAGCACAAACTTTGGTCCTTAGTGGCCAACTATTTCGGAAAATCCGACTGAACCGGTGCACGTGAACCCGACTGATCTGAATCCGATGAATCCAAACCAGTCAAACCCTGTTGATCAAATCGATCCTTACTTGGCTTACGGAAGCCAACCAATTTATGCTCCGGGAAGTCCAGAAATGCCAATCGAAATATCCAGCGACACTTCCGAAAGTGTTCCAATGACCGGTACCCCAAACTATTATCCATATGATCTAGAAGTTCAAAGTAGAGTCAAACAAGAAACCAGTACTGAATCTTCGAGTTGGATGAACTGTCATTCCAACCAGAGTTTATGGCATTTTGGATCACCCCCACCAGGTGCTCAAATTTTAGCTGAACCAAGTCGAAGATCGGTTTATTATTCTGATAATCCTAATTTTCCACCATATCATGGACCTGTACCAACCATAGTTGAACAAGCAAACGAGATACAGGAAGAAGCCCACCTAATTGAAGAAGTTTATATAACCAACCTTCCTGATGTAAGGCCCCGAACCCGGTGACCCTACTTTAGCGTCGGATTTACTCATAAACACAGTTCTTCAAATCAGAGTTTATTAAAACTTTTCGCGGAATATAAAACATCAATCATTTGTTACAAAACATTAAATCTTTTCTTTGATACCATAACACAAAACTTTATATTTAAAACATCTTTACTTCTTTCTTCAGATGCCAGCCGTTCAATCCATGCCGTGTGTCATCCTCATGCTAACTCTATAATCAGCTCACCTGCGTGCATACTAAAAGTCAGCTACGCTGAGTGAGTTCTAGTTAATCGAACGCCATACAATACATACACATACACACATATCCGTAGATACATATCCATACTTCACTAGTTACCCTTCTGTTCTACATACATACTTGCTACCATACATACATACATATCTACAATCACTAACCTCAGTCTACCGAGAGTACGTTCATAGTTCACCGTCTATACCTGTACTCAAGGTCGTGAACACGTACAAGGTTCGCAGTCCTTACCTATGTTCACCATTTATGGTACGTACAAGGATCGCGGTCCTTCCCTATACCATAGTACATCCACAACACGTACAAGGTTCGCAGTCCTTCCCTATGTTGCAACCTAATTCATAGCACGTACGAGGTTCGCAGTCCTCCCCTATGCTACAAAATCAGCACGTATAAGGTTCACAGTCCTTTCCTATGCTGAAATACATCCACAGCACGTACAAGGTTCGCAGTCCTTCCCTATGTTGCAACCTAATTCATAGCACGTACGAGGTTCGCAGTCCTCCCCTATGCTACAAAATCAGCACGTATAAGGTTCACAGTCATTTCCTAAGCTGAAATACATCCACAACACGTACAAGGTTCGCAGTCCTTCCCTATGTTGCAACCTAATTCATAGCACGTACGAGGTTCGCAGTCCTCCCCTATGCTACAAATACAGCACGTATAAGGTTCACAGTCCTTTCCTATGCTGACGCCTATCTACATTACGTATAAGGTTCGCAGTCCTTATCTACGTTTACATATATCATCTACTTCACGTATAAGGCTCGCAGTCCTTAACTATGCCATCACCAGCCGAGTCTATGTCCGACAGAAGCTAGAGGGATTTGCCATCCTAACTTACTATGTCGAGCGTATAACTCACATGCCATTCGTGTACCTATATACACATACTTACATTATAACATAAGAACACTCTAGGCATTCTTTACCTCATTCATTTAACAACCATACCCCTTGTCGTTACGTGCAATATCCGAAGATCGTTCACGCCCCGACAAGTATTCATTTGAAATATTCATACATCTTCGATATATAATATTCGTACCTTTATTTTTAACCTGACAGTACGCGCAATATCCGAAGATCGTTCGCGTACCGACAAACAATCATTCATATCTATCACGCATATCACATATGACATACACTTATCACTTAGGATAAATGTATTAACAACACATCGAGTATGCACACAGCCCCGAAAACATAACAAGGAATGGGGCTAGAAACTCACCTGAACACGGTTACGTTCACCGTTAATCGTAATCCCTTTCTTCAGCTGTGCACGGCTGACTGTATAACAAGTACACGTATCAAACAACTATCACTACTCATGCCACCTTTCCAGTCTTAACTACTACCCACAACGAACGGGGGTCCGGGGGCAGCGCCCCTGGCAGCGGGGTCTAGGGGCGGCAGCCCCTAGCAGGGTCCAAGGGGCAGAGCCCCTGGCTGGGGTCGAGCTGCCAGGTCAGCTTGGAAAAATTTTATTTACATTAACTGTCTTAACACATTTTTCATTAGATTTTTAATTTATTTTCTAAACGAACTTGGCTTTAGGCGAAGTTAAACCTCAGGCGAACTTGTCATCAGGCGAAGTTAAACCTCAGGCGAACTTAGCTTTAGGCGAAGTTAAACCTCAGGCGAACTTAGCTTTAGGCGAAGTTAAACCTCAGGCGAACTTGTCATCAGGCGAACTTAAACCTCAGGCGGACTTGTCATCAGGCGAACTTAGCTTGCAGGCGAAGTTCATCAGGCGAACTTAGCTTGCAGGCGAAGTTCATCGCTTGAAGGCGAAGTTGCCCAGATGAAGGCGAAGTTGCCCAGACAGCCTGCTGTTTGGTTTCTGTCCAACATTTCGAGCGATTTTAACACCCCCGCTATGGTTCAATATCACCCACTACGCTTCCCGACCATTTCCGGTCACTTAACACTAAAAAGCTTGGATCTTTAAACTTCAAAGATCAAGAATCATACCTTTTTGGGCTTGTTTGGATCTCCTTTAACTTGTTAACGCAACTAATCGCCCTCTCTCACTCTCGGATCAGTCCGATTCTTCCCTTGGCTTGGCCCGGTTCCGGCGAAGTTAGTGTATGTGTGTGTGGAGTGTGCTTGGATAAAGATAGAATGAAGATATTTTGGGGTGTTAGGGTATTTATATCCCTTAGATTCCATGGACCTAAGGCCCATTCTCATTTAACCCATCTTAATTAATCCAAGTCCACAATCCACATCCATTACCCAACACTAGCCTGACCCATACCAACCCCTATTCTATTATTTATTTCCCGAACCTGAGTCAACTTTCCCTCTATTATTAAGTAATATAATTAATATCATTTTGGAAATTTCGGGATGTTACAAGTCTTCCCTCCTTAAAGAGGTTTCGTCCCCGAAACCTAACTTATTCCCTATAAAAGGAAAACTTCTTATATTTACACGCTTTATTGAATCGCTTTCGCTTTCTGAGTTATCCTTCTTACTTCCGACTTTGCAGTCATCGAATGGTGGTCATGTGTTTTAGCTATTTAAGGTAGCTTGTCCATGAGACCCTCGATGTACCACAACTCATCTCATACCTCCAAGGGCTTCGATTAGTACTTTTAACACTATTGTCTAAAACAACATTTCATCATAACATAATAATCATTCATAACCTACTCAATATATTACACGTCACTGATAACCGTAAGTTTTAAACCTTAACACACAACAAGTCCTTAAGCAAAGCAACTTAATAAAACAATTGCATGAACAATTATTCCTTCGTCAAGCGTTCCTCTCTGCAGTTTCCCCAAGTCTTTATCTTTCCGCACCTCCCGCCAATACATAGCTTCTTCCTCAAATGACTGAGTAGCATAACCCACAGCTTGGTCGGGACGGCATTCGCTAATGCGGATAACCTTGTCCATTGTGGCTATCCATTGGAGAGTAGCGATTGCGTCTCCCAAACCAGTCAGCTTTGGCGGGTCGCATCCTTTGAAGGACTTATAGTTGCACCCACCTTGGCCTCTTCTCCTGTCATCGACTTTCACAGACTTATCCTTACTCGAGGCCCCTCTTTCTCCTTCCCCATCCTTCCTACCATCACCACCCGCCCCTTCAGCAGTTCGTTCACGGCTTCCAGCAGATCCTTCGGGATTCAGGTTCTTCACAGCAGCAACTACAGCTTGAACAATGGCTGCTTGAACTGCAGGGCTGCTGTTTGGTTTCTGTCCAACATTTCGAGCGATTTTAACACCCCCGCTATGGTTCAATATCACCCACTACGCTTCCCGACCATTTCAGGTCACTTAACACTAAAAAGCTTGGATCTTTAAACTTCAAAGATCAAGAATCATACCTTTTTGGGCTTGTTTGGATCTCCTTTAACTTGTTAACGCAACTAATCGCCCTCTCTCACTCTCGGATCAGTCCGATTCTTCCCTTGGCTCGGCCCGGTTCCGGCGAAGTTAGTGTATGTGTGTGTGGAGTGTGCTTGGATAAAGATAGAATGAAGATATTTTGGGGTGTTAGGGTATTTATATCCCTGAGATCCCATGGACCTAAGGCCCATTCTCATTTAACCCATCTTAATTAATCCAAGTCCACAACCCACATCCATTACCCAACACTAGCCCGACCCATACCAACCCCTATTCTATTATTTATTTCCCGAACCTGAGTCAACTTTCCCTCTATTATTAAGTAATATAATTAATATCATTTTGGAAATTTCGGGATGTTACACCTGATGAGGAAATGCAGACTTATATAGTTAATCCTCACCTGTATTTGAGAGAAAACGATTATCTTTTTCCTTCGGTATCCGCACCGGTAGGGTATCCCAACCCACCCAACTCGGTGATGGATGAATTAAGAAACGAAAAGATCAAGAAGAAAAAGATGGGCGAAAAGATCATAAAAAAATGTGATATGATGAAGAATATGGTTAAGAAATGGGCCAAAGATTAGGATTATATAACTACTGTTGTTGTATTTCTATCTTTTGTAATATTATGAATAAAAGTTTGCGTGTTGTATTTTAAATTTATGTATTCATATGATTTACAGAATGTCTGAACAACGACAAACCCGAGTCAGTCAAGGGAGTCAAGCTGATAAAGTGAAGACCCCTAAAAATAATAATTCACTGCCTAAAGAATACATTGGAGGAATTCGTGATATGATAAAAGAAACAGTTTCTCTGTTAATCAAAGAAGCTGTGACTCCTTTAATAAAAATTGTTCAAGACCACACCGTGAATTCAAAAAGTGTGGCTAGGTCAAAATCAAGATCAATTAAGCAACCAAGTCATAGCATATCCGTTCATTCTAAACCAAAAGATTCAAAAAGGACGAGCGATGATAAAACAAAAGGACCAAAAGATAAGGGATACGAGAGTTCTATTGCTGAGTATGAGCCAAGACAGACAAAGAAAAGGAAAGTCAATACAGGATGTACGTTTAAGGACTTTCAAGTATACAAACCGAAAGAATCCTATGGGGATAAAAGCGTGATTGTTAGTCTTCGTTGGCTCGAGGAAATGGAGTCAATAATTATTATCAGTAAGTGTGCCGAAGAGGAAGTTATCCAGTACTCGTCCCCGATGTTTAAAGGAGAGGCATTGGAATGGTGGAATACATTGATAGACGTGAAAGGAAGGAGTAATTTGTAAAATCTCAAATGGGAAACTTTTAAAGAACTGATCAAACAAAGATTATGTCCTATCCATGAGGTTGACCAGATTCAAATCAAGCTTTGGAACCACAAGGTCATTGGCATCAATATCAAGGAATATAACACTAAATTCCTTGAGTACTGCAGGCTTGTTCCACATCTTGTTACTCCCGAATATAAAAAGGTGACTCGATATATTTATGGCTTGCCAAAAGAAATTCGTGATCATGTGAGATCACACATGCCTGCAACGACCGAGTCTGCTATTGAGCTGGCTGGATATTTGATGGATAGTATGATTAGAAATCGAGAGGAGGAAAGGAAGATGATGACTGAGAAGAAGCGTGAAGTTGATGAGAAAAGAAAGTTTGAAAAAGGGAAGGAGAGGTCGGCTGCATTTAACCGATCGATGTGTAAAAAATGTGGTAAGTGACATGACAGGAGGTGTTTGAAGCCTACACCAAAAGTTGATGTTCACAAGTTTGATCCGTATTCAACTTGCAACTTTTGTAAACGACCGGGACACAAGGAGGAGGATTGTAGGAAGAAATTAATCGTCTGTTTTGATTGTGGTGAAAAAGGGCACTTTAGTGCGGAATGCACTAAAAAGAAACCGGTAGTTGGAGGCGCCAGTGGTAGTTGTGCCAGGAATGAAGCCAAGAGGGGAAATGCCCATGCATTCATGCTCAAAACTCAGAAGGCGGGAGAATTACCAGACGTGATTACTGGTATGTTTCCTATTAATAATGTTTATGCTAGGGTTTTATTTGACTCAGGAGCCAATCAAAGTTTCATAGATTATAAGTTTTGTAGTCTATTGAATGAACATCTAGCTAAACTGAATAATCAATATGAAGTAGAAACGGCTAATGGAACCTTAATCCGAATATCTGAGGTATTAAATAGTTATATTATCTTAGCCGGATATGAAATGCCAGTGCAATTGTTACCAATGGAGTTAGCTGGATTTGATGTTATTTTAGGGATGGATTGGTTAGCTGCCAACCAAGCCCGCATACTATGTAACGAAAAGGTTATTGAAATTCTAACTCCAAATAATAAAATGATGCGAATAGCTGGCGATAAAGAATATGGTAAGATAGGAATCATTTTAAAAATAAAAGCTAGTCATTGTTTGGGGAAAGGTTGCTTAGCATTCATGGCTTATATAACCAAGGAGCCCGAGCCTAAGAAACTAGAAGAGGTCCCAATTGTCGCTGATTTCAAGGATGTATTTCCTGATGAATTGCCTGGAATTCCGCCCGATCGAGAAGTTGAGTTTAGAATCAATTTAGTTCCGGGAACAGCTCCAATTGCTAAATCTCCTTATAGATTAGCACCAACTGAGATGAAGGAACTAAAAAAGCAGTTGGATGAGTTATTGGAAAAAGGATTCATATGACCGAGTTCTTCACCCTGGGGAGCTCCAATATTGTTTGTTAAGAAGAGAGACGGATTATTGAAGATGTGTATTGATTACCGGGAATTGAATAAAGTCATGATCAAGAATTGATATCCGTTGCCAAGGATTGATGATCTATTCAATCAACTCCAGGGTGCAAGTTGTTTTTCCAAGATTGATCTAAGATCCGGGTATCATCAACTGAAGGTTCAGGAAGAAGATATATCAAAGACTGCATTTAGAACCCGATACGGACATTATGAGTTCACTGTTATGCCTTTTGGACTCACTAATGCTCCGGCAGCTTTTATGGATATGATGAATCGAATTTGCAAACCTTACTTAGATAAGTTTGTTATTGTTTTCATTGATGACATTATTATCTATTCCAAAACAAAGGAGGATCATCAGACCCATCTAAGGATCATACTGGAAACATTAAGAAAGGAAAAGTTGTATGCTAAATTCTCAAAATGCAAATTCTGGTTATCCGAAGTACAATTTCTTGGGCATATTGTTAATGAGAAGGGCATTCAAGTTGATCCAGCAAAAATTGAAGCAATTAATAAATGGGAGAAACCCAAAACTCCGACTCAAGTAGGAAGTTTTCTGGGGTTAGCTGGCTATTGTAGAAGGTTTATCCAGAATTTCTCAAGGATAGCGGTTCCATTAACTTCACTTACTCGGAAATCTGTTAAATTTGAATGGGGACCAAAACAAGAAGAGGCATTTGAAACTCTTGAACATAAACTAACAAATGCACCTGTCTTAGCCTTGCCTGAAGGACAAGATAATTTCATTGTATATTGTGATGCTTCACATAAAGGAATGGGATGTGTTTTGATGCAAGAGAAGAAGGTAATTGCTTATGCTTCACTACAGTTAAAAGTTAATGAAAAGAATTATATTACACATGATCTTGAACTTGGAGCTATAATTTTCGCGTTGAAATTATAGCGACGTTATTTATATGGTGTAAAATTTACCGTTTATACTGATCACAAAAGTCTAAAGCACATATTTGATCAGAAAGAATTGAATAAGAACAGAGACGATGGATGGAGACGTTGATGATTATGATTGTGAGATAGTTTACCATGAAGGTAAAGCTAATGTGGTAGCTGATGCTTTAAGTAGAAAAGAGCACGAAAAGCCAAAAAGAGTACGAGCTTTGAGATTAGAACTCAAAATTGATCTATTAACTGAAATCAAGGAAGCTCAGAAGTTGGCACTAGAAGAAAATAACATAAAGGATGAAAAAGAAAATGGAACAATAGATCAATTAGTTAAGGGTGACGACGATATACTCAGATTAGGGAAAAGAATCTGGGTACCAATGGTAGGGAGCTTGCGGGAGAAGATATTGAAAGAAGCTACAAATCTAAGCATATGATGCATCCGGGAAGCAATAAGATGTATCATAATCTAAAGGATGATTATTGGTGGATCGAATTAAGAAAGAAATTGCTCTTTATGTGGAAAAATGCTTAACATGTTCAAAGGTCAAGGCCGAGCATCAAAAGCCATTAGGATTGTTAACCCAACCTGAGATCCCGATATGGAAATGGGACATGATTACTATGGATTTTATTATGAAATTACCTAAAGACATCACGACAAAATGATGCTGTCTGGGTCATTGTTGATAGATTGACCAAATCAGCCCATTTCATTCCAATTCAAGAAACATATAACATGGATAAATTGGCGCAACTATATGTGGAAAATATTGTATCATTGCATGGTGTGCCGTTGTCAATCATATCTGATAGAGATAGTCGCTTCACTTCCAACTTCTAGAGAAGTTTTCAAAAAGCGATGGGTATGCGGTTAAATTTGAGTACTGCTTATCACCCACATACAGATGGACAAAGTGAGAGAACAATTCAAACATTGGAGGATATGCTTCGCGCTTGTGTTATAGATCTAGGTGGAAGCTGGGATACTCACCTAGCACTAATGGAATTTTCGTATAACAATAGCTATCACACAAGCATACAAATGGCTCCATATGAAACACTATACGGACGAAAATGTAGAACACCTGTATGTTAGTCTGAAATTGGTGATAATCAGATATCCGGTCCCGAGATTGTTCAAAGAACAACTGACCAAGTGATACAATCCGAGAAAGATTGAAAGCAACATGTGATAAACAGAAGAGTTATGCTGATGTATGACGAAAACCATTAGAATTCAAAGAAGGAGACAAAGTGTTGCTCAAAGTATTACCTTGGAAAGGTGTGGTTCGTTTTGGAAAGAAATAGAAGTTAAGTCCGCGTTTTGTTGGACCATTCAAAATTGTTGAAAGAATAGGTCCTGTAGCTTATCGACTTGAGTTACCCGAAGAAATGCAAGGAATCCATGATGTATTTCATGTATCGAATCTAAGAAAATGTTTAGTTGATGAGACACTTGCTATGCCTTTAAAAGGTCTACAAGTGAATGAGAAACTCAAGTTTATAGAGGAGCCGATGCAGAATGAAGATAGTCAAATCAAAATTTTAAAGCGCAAAAGGTTGAAATTGGTAAAAGTAAGATGGAATTCCCGATGCGATCCAGAATTCACTTGGGAACTTGAGTCCGAGATGAAACGAAAGTATCCACATTTGTTTACATAAATCTCGAGGACGAGATTTTTCTAAAGGTGGGGAGGATGTAACACCGTGAAAATACCCCATCTAATTTTGGGTTAAAAGTGCAAATTTTAGAAGTTAAGGGACTAAAAAATGCCAAATCTGGAAGTAGGAGGACTGAAAATGAAAAACTTGAGTTTTGAGACCCATCGCGCTACGCGATGGTCTCCTGTTAAACCTCGTCGTGCTACGCGACAGAGCATCACACAATTCAAGAAAAAGGGGGCGCCGCCCTACGCGACGGCCAAACCCAACTGGTCCATCGCGTTACGCGATGACCAGGTTAAGTAACCTGAGACACGTGGCCAACCACGTGTCAACTGTAACACCCCGACCAAAGGCGGATTATACATCGGGGCGCCACATATTGTTTCATTACTCGTGACACTATTGGGTGTCAATATTTAATAAATATATTCATTCACGCACGCGCAACGTAAACACAAGATAACATAAATCAACATAAATCAATATATTATAAGGCAAAATATTCGAACAACAATAACTTGTCTTGATACATTTTAATCTAGGTCCAAAAGTAAAAACGTCCTACGTATCCACAAGCTCCAAAAACAGCTACAGCAAACCTGAACATGTGTTAAAATAAACGTCAAACACTTGCGTGTTGGTGAGAAATCAAGTTTAATACAATACAATACATAGATAACAATAAATCTGCACGCAACACGTGTATGTCTGGTGTTTAACAAGGGTGTAATCAGATTGTGATCAAGCCTAAATAGATCATAGTTCATAGTTCAATCCGTGCTCCCAAATGAGCACAAAAACAAGAAAACATCTGTGCAAGTGTAAACAAAGAAAACCGTAAACGATAGGTCTCCCGTGTTCATCTAATGGATCCATGAAAACTTCGGAATAGGCCGAACAAAGCGGTTAATGATACACACATACAAATAAACAGCCAAGTAAACGTCCTCAACACATGGGATACTGCGCGACTAAAGTTCATAAACCAGTTTAAGACTCAAGTTTGTACGAACACATGAACATCCCAAAACATTAAAAATAAAAAGGGATTAGGTACGAGATTACTCACTTGATAAACGATGCGGTGTAAGATAAAGCAAGAACCAACTTTAAACAAGCACAAGTTAACCTATAAATAAGATTAGTGTTTTAATGATTTGTTTTAAGTCTTGATTATAAGTTAGCATAATTAATAAGTAAATTATTATATATAATATATATTACCGGAAAAGCAGGGCAGAACAGGAAGGAAGACGGAGGCAGAGAGGAAGACGGCAGAGAGAGCAAGGAGCAAGAGAGAATAGGAGAGTTTAAGTGCTTTGTGTGTGTAGTGTTAGGGAAATAACATTATTATTTATAGAGAAACCCTAGGGAACACAATTCCTAGAAAAGGGGAAAAGATCTCCAAAAAGTAAAAGATTCCAAAAGCAAAAGATATCAAAAGATATGGCAGCTGCAGGGAACAAGGAAAAGCTGACAGGTAACAGTAAACAGGCATGGGAGGGTCAGATAAAGGTACTGGTCAAGCATGGAAAAGCAGATCTCAAATGATTATGTCAGTCACTTTTCCTGTCAACCAATGGGGTTGGTGCGCATGCTGCGCCAAAAGTGGCTTTTCAGACATAAGACAGGTTAGGTCAACAGCACAAAAGATAAGATATCAAAAGCAAACAAGCAAGTTAAAACAGAAGAAAGGACACAAGACAGCGCGAGAAAGCTTCGAGCGCGAAGGCAGACACAGAAGGTCAAGAGAGCGCGAGCGCGAAGGCAGACAGAACCAACATTTGCGCGCCGCGGAAAGAACTATATTTCTAAGCGCGCCGCGGGAAGAACTTCAATTCTAAGCGCGTCGCGAGAAGAACTATATTCCTTAGCGCGTCGCGGGAAGAACGGGATCCATAGCGCGCCGCGGGAAGAACTAAAATCCTTAGCGCGCTGCGGGGACAGTTCGTCTCGCGTATCGCAGTAACAGGTGGTCTTCACGCAGGCTTCCTTGTAAGGAGTCTGGCGCGTGGAGCTGCGCAGACAACCTTAGGCGGGAAGGAACAAAGGACAGGGGTTCAAGACTTAAGGGCGGGACGGCGACAAGAGGGAAAAGAAGGCGGAAAGAGAGAAGAAGAGGGACGGGACGGCGGAAAGAAAGAGAGAGAAAGAGGCGGGAAGGAAAAATTATTATTATTAAAAGTAAAATATAAGTATAAATAAATATTAAATCATAACAGAAAGAGATCGGATCAGAGAAACGGGTACCTGGGTCGGGTCGGATCGGGGCAGATGTCACAGTCTCCCCTACTTTAAGAAATTTCGTCCCGAAATTTATCTCGAAGTAGGTTGCGCAGAGAACAGGTGCGGGTACTTGATCTTCATCTGATCTTCCCTTTCCCATGTAAACTCGGCTCCGCGCTTGGACTCCCAGCGAACTTTCACGATAGGGATGCGACTGCGCTTGGTTTGCTTAACCTCACGATCCATAATCTCAACAGGCTTCTCAACGAAATGCATAGATTCATCAACTTGAACTTCATCAAGTGGAATGTGAAGGTTCTCGTCAGCTAAACACTTCTTGAGATTGGATACATGGAACGTTGGATGCACATTACTGAGCGCGGGCGGCAGGTCAAGTCTGTAGGCAACTTTTCCTACACGCGCGAGAATCTTAAATGGTCCAACATATCGAGGAGCAAGCTTACCTTTCTTCCCAAAGCGGACAACACCCTTCCAGGGCGACACTTTGAGGAGAACAAGATCACCAACTTGAAATTCGAGAGGCTTCCGCCTACGATCTGCGTAACTCTTCTGTCGGCTTCTGGCAGTCAGCAGATGATCACGGATCTTGGCGATTTTATCGGTTGTCTCTTGAACAAGTTCGGGTCCTGTGATTTGAGCTTCTCCCACTTCGCTCCAACAAATCGGGGAGCGGCACTTACGACCGTAAAGTGCTTCAAATGGGGCCATACCGATACTGGAATGATAGCTGTTATTATAAGAGAACTCGATCAAAGGCAGGTGCGAATCCCAATTACCTCCAAAATCAAGAACACAAGATCGGAGCATATCCTCAAGAGTTTGAATAGTTCGTTCAGACTGACCGTCAGTCTGAGGATGATATGCCGTACTCATGTCCAAGCGAGTTCCTAGCGCAGATTGGAGAGATTTCCAAAAGCGAGATATAAAACGGCCATCGCGATCGGATATGATGCTCAAAGGAGTACCATGGCGGCAGACAATTTCCTTGACATAAAGCTGCGAGAGTTGCTCAACACGGTAGTTTTCACGAATGGGCAGAAAGTGAGCAGACTTAGTCAAACGATCCACTATTACCCAAATGCTATCATGTTTGCTTGCTGTCAAAGGTAACTTGGTAATGAAGTCCATCGCTACACATTCCCATTTCCACGTAGGAATTTCTGGTTGTTCGAGCAAACCAGATGGGCGTTGATGTTCAGCTTTTACCTTAGAACAAGTCAGGCATCTAGCTACGAACACAGCAATATCCTTTTTCATACCGGGCCACCAATAAGTAATGCGCAAATCCTTGTACATCTTATCAGCGCCAGGATGAACGGAATATCGAGATTTGTGCGCTTCACTCAGGATATCAACGCCAAGATTCTCATCAAAGGGAATCCAGATGCGATTAAGATAGCAGAGAATTCCACTCAGATTAGGGACAAAATGCGCTTCCGCGCCACACGCTAACTCGGCGCGAAGGTTACCATTACTGATGGATGCGCGCTGCGCGCCACGAATACGCGATTCAAGGTTGCTTTGAATCGGCGCGAAGTGAAGCTGCGTGCGCGGCAAGATACAGTTAAGCTGGCAGGGTTTTCGGCTGAGCGCATCGGCTACCACATTAGCCTTACCAGGATGATACCGGATCTCACAATCGTAATCGCTGATGAGTTCGTTCCATCGGCGTTGCCTCATGTTAAGTTCCTTCTGATCAAAGATATGCTGAAGGCTTTTATGGTCGGTGTAGAGGATACACTTAGTACCATAAAGGTAGTGTCTCCAGATCTTCAAGGCAAAAACAACTGCGCCTAGTTCGAGGTCGTGAGTTGTATAATTCTTTTCATGAACCTTGAGTTGCCTCGATGAGTAAGCGATAACCTTGCCTCGTTGCATAAGAACACAACCGAGACCTTGGTTGGAGGCATCGCAGTACACGACAAAATCATCATTACCCTCAGGTAGCGCAAGAACAGGAGCTTCACACAACAATCGCTTGAGCGTCAGAAAGGCTTCTTCTTGCTTCGAGCCCCAAATATACGGTTTACCTTTGTGCGTTAAAGCTGTTAAAGGCAAAGCGATCTTCGAGAAGTTCGAAATGAAGCGCCGGTAATAACTAGCTAAGCCCAGAAAGGAACGGATCTCAGAAGGAGTGGTCGGCGTAATCCAGTTCTTGATTGCTTCAATCTTGGATGGGTCGACATGAATACCCACCTTGTTTACAACATGACCAAGAAACTGTATTTCATCAGACCAGAATTCACACTTGGAAAGCTTGGCAAATAGCTGCTCGGCTCTAAGCTTTTGCAACACCAACCGAAGATGTTGCTCATGCTCGGACTTGGTCTTAGAATAAATCAGAACGTCATCGATAAACACAATCACGAATTTATCCAAGAAAGGCCTACACACCCGATTCATTAGATCCATGAAAATGGCGGGTGCATTGGTTAAACCGAAGGACATGACCAAGAATTCAAAATGGCCATAACGAGTTCGAAAAGCAGTCTTCGGAACATCTTCATCGCGGATGCGCAACTGGTGATAGCCAGAGCGGAGATCGATCTTAGAGAAACAAGAGGCACCATGGAGTTGATCAAAGAGGTCGTCAATGCGCGGTAAGGGATACCGGTTTTTAATGGTGAGTTTGTTCAACTCGCGGTAATCAATACACATGCGAAACGATCCATCTTTCTTTTTAACGAACAACACCGGAGCACCCCAGGGCGAAGAGCTAGGGCGAATGAATCCTTTAGCAATCAACTCTTGAAGTTGGCTTGCCAATTCTTGCATCTCAGCGGGCGCAAGACGGTAAGGAGATTTAGCTACGGGGGAAGCACCAGGGACAAGATCAATACGGAACTCGACTTCACGAGCGGGAGGGATACCAGGAAGATCATCAGGAAAAACTTCAGGGAAATCACGCACAACAGGGATATCGCGAAGCTTCTTTTCTTCAGCAGGTTTAACCACATGGGCTAAGAATGCAATACACCTTTTCCGCATGAGCCTTCGGGCTTCGGCGCAAGACATAAGTTTAAGACCGCGGGAGGGTTTCTCGCCGTAGATGTGAAGATCACCGTTTTCTCGAGGAATGCAAATCAACTTCTTGGCGCAAATAACTTCGGCGCGATTATGCGTAAGCCAGTCCATACCAATGATAACATCAAAGCTTCCAAGAGGCATGGGGATGAGGTCGATCAGAAAATCATTTTCGTTAAGGTTAAGCGTGCAATCCTTAATCACTGAGTTAATTAAAACAGTTTCGCCATTAGCCAATTCAACTGAAAAATTTTCTTTTAAATCGTTGCGCGGTCGCGCAAGCTTCTGCTCAAACGCGCGAGAGATAAAACTTCGATCGGCGCCAGTATCAAAAAGTACAGAAGCATAAAATCCGTTAAGCAAAAATGTACCATTAACTACGTCATTATTCGCTTGCGCTTGGTGCGCGGTTATGTTAAAAGCTCGTCCGCGCGCCACTTGGTTCGAGATTTGGTTAACTGGGTTCGCTTGCGTAATCTGAACTTGTAGCCTTGGGCACGCGTTCCGGAAATGACTGGGATCACCGCAGTTAAAGCACGACCTGGGTCGTGGGTTTTGGTAGGTTGGTTGTGGGTTCTGCGGGTAGACTGGTGGTGTTGGCGCAATTGGGTTGGCGGGAGGGACTCTACAGTATTCGGCAGAGTGACCAACGCGGCCACATCGGTTACTTTGTCGACACGGGGTTTGGGTTGGGTGGTGAAGTCTACAGGTTGGGCAAAAGGGTTGGGTTCCTGTGTAAGGTTTCTTAGGTGGCGGGGCAGGGAGTGCGGGATTGGTTAAGGCATAGTTATGGACTACAGGAGGTGTTGGGTAGGTTGACAGTGGGTTAGGCGCGTAAACTGGAGGTTGGTAGATGGGTTGCTGGACAATGGGCGGGTTGGTAAGCGCATAGGCTTTGCGCCTGCGCTTGAGGTTGTTACGGTTTGAGGGTTCTGGTTTGGTTTCTGTTGGTTCAGGAACAGTCTTGGTGAGTTTGGTCTTCTCAGATCCCCGCAGGAACAGGGTTCCTGCTCTGACATGGTTGTCGCTGAGCACAGCGGCCAACTCGATGGCGTCAGAGAGGGTTACTGGGTTTCTGGCCCATACAGAATCTTGAATTTCCATGGGGAGACCCCCAAGGAATTTCTCGATGGCTCGGCGGGAAGGGGTAACAAGGTGAGGGACAAGCAGGCTTAGTTCATGGAAACGCGTCGCGTACTCGCGCGCTTCACCGCTGTATTGCTTAAGATTCCAAAATTCTTCCTCCAGGCGCTTAACTTCGTTAGGAGGGCAGAATTCTCGCGTCAGAATTTCTTTGAATTCCTCCCAGAGCATGCTAGAAGCAGTTTCTGCGCCACGCGCATGAGCTACTCCATTCCACCATGTAAGCGCTCTAGATTCCAGGACACTGGAAGCATATAGGGTTCGTCTGTCAGGAGGGCATTGGGTATGGAGGAAAGTGTTTTCAATCTTCTCGAGCCATTGGAGCATCACGGTGGCTCCTTCAAGCCCTGTGAACTTTGGAGGGTTACCCGCGTTAAAGGACTTAATGTTGTAACCAGAGGTGTTGGTATTGTTTTGGCTGAAAGCTTGGGCTATTGCGGCGGCCATTTCCTGGGAACGTTGCAGCGAACGTCTGCTCGAGGCTTCTCTCCTCAGATGGCGGCGAGATAGCGGAGGCATTCTATAAAAGTTTTAGTTTTAGTTAATATCTTAGCGCAAAGTATAATCTTATAAAGCGTGGTTTCGCGGGGTTAGATACCATCAACAGTTAAAGTAAAACATGAATTTGAATGCAAACTTAATACAGATAACAAATTCGAATCGAGAATCGACAATTCATGTATCACCATGACTTTCCGAATTCTCAATTTAAAATGACTAGTAAACGAGTATTGGAGATTGACGATTCATGTATCACCATGACTTTTCAATCCTCAATATAAAATATACAAGAAAATGAGTATTGGAGGTTGACAATTCATGTATCACCATGACTTTTCAAGTCTCCAACCTCAGAACATAATCGTAAATGGAATTTGAAAATCAACTATTCATGTATCACCATGACTTTTCGGATTTTCAATCCCAACAAACGAATATGTAAGTAAAATCAATAAAAATCGAAATTCAGCAAAAATCGAAATATCGCGAAATAAAACATAAAACCATACGCTGCGTCTGCGCAAGCATATTTATAAATAACGAGTAAATAACAATAAGCGCGCAAACATGAGATTTCTCTCATGCGCGAGAAGGGACTCTTAGGTATTCTAGGCCGTTACGTCTAACCACCTATCCTAAAGTCAACGAGCTCTGATACCAATCTGTAACACCCCGACCAAAGGCGGATTATACATCGGGGCGCCACATATTGTTTCATTACTCGTGACACTATTGGGTGTCAATATTTAATAAATATATTCATTCACGCACGCGCAACGTAAACAAAAGATAACATAAATCAACATAAATCAATATATTATAAGGCAAAATATTCGAACAACAATAACTTGTCTTGATACATTTTAATCTAGGTCCAAAAGTAAAAACGTCCTACGTGTCCACAAGCTCCAAAAACAGCTACAGCAAACCTGAACATGTGTTAAAATAAACGTCAAACACTTGCGTGTTGGTGAGAAATCAAGTTTAATACAATACAATACATAGATAACAATAAATCTGCGCGCAACACGTGTATGTCTGGTGTTTAACAAGGGTGTAATCAGATTGTGATCAAGCCTAAATAGATCATAGTTCATAGTTCAATCCGTGCTCCCAAATGAGCACAAAAACAAGAAAACATCTGTGCAAGTGTAAACAAAGAAAACCGTAAACGATAGGTCTCCCGTGTTCATCTAATGGATCCATGAAAACTTCGGAATAGGCCGAACAAAGCGGTTAATGATACACACATACAAATAAACAGCCAAGTAAACGTCCTCAACACATGGGATACTGCGCGACTAAAGTTCATAAACCAGTTTAAGACTCAAGTTTGTACGAACACATGAACATCCCAAAACATTAAAAATAAAAAGGGATTAGGTACGAGATTACTCACTTGATAAACGATGCGGTGTAAGATAAAGCAAGAACCAACTTTAAACAAGCACAAGTTAACCTATAAATAAGATTAGTGTTTTAATGATTTGTTTTAAGTCTTGATTATAAGTTAGCATAATTAATAAGTAAATTATTATATATAATATATATTACCGGAAAAGCAGGGCAGAACAGGAAGGAAGACGGAGGCAGAGAGGAAGACGGCAGAGAGAGCAAGGAGCAAGAGAGAATAGGAGAGTTTAAGTGCTTTGTGTGTGTAGTGTTAGGGAAATAACATTATTATTTATAGAGAAACCCTAGGGAACACAATTCCTAGAAAAGGGGAAAAGATCTCCAAAAAGTAAAAGATTCCAAAAGCAAAAGATATCAAAAGATATGGCAGCTGCAGGGAACAAGGAAAAGCTGACAGGTAACAGTAAACAGGCATGGGAGGGTCAGATAAAGGTATTGGTCAAGCATGGAAAAGCAGATCTCAAATGATTATGTCAGTCACTTTTCCTGTCAACCAATGGGGTTGGTGCGCATGCTGCGCCAAAAGTGGCTTTTCAGACATAAGACAGGTTAGGTCAACAGCACAAAAGATAAGATATCAAAAGCAAACAAGCAAGTTAAAACAGAAGAAAGGACACAAGACAGCGCGAGAAAGCTTCGAGCGCGAAGGCAGACACAGAAGGTCAAGAGAGCGCGAGCGCGAAGGCAGACAGAACCAACATTTGCGCGCCGCGGAAAGAACTATATTTCTAAGCGCGCCGCGGGAAGAACTTCAATTCTAAGCGCGTCGCGAGAAGAACTATATTCCTTAGCGCGTCGCGGGAAGAACGGGATCCATAGCGCGCCGCGGGAAGAACTAAAATCCTTAGCGCGCTGCGGGGACAGTTCGTCTCGCGTATCGCAGTAACAGGTGGTCTTCACGCAGGCTTCCTTGTAAGGAGTCTGGCGCGTGGAGCTGCGCAGACAACCTTAGGCGGGAAGGAACAAAGGACAGGGGTTCAAGACTTAAGGGCGGGACGGCGACAAGAGGGAAAAGAAGGCGGAAAGAGAGAAGAAGAGGGACGGGACGGCGGAAAGAAAGAGAGAGAAAGAGGCGGGAAGGAAAAATTATTATTATTAAAAGTAAAATATAAGTATAAATAAATATTAAATCATAACAGAAAGAGATCGGATCAGAGAAACGGGTACCTGGGTCGGGTCGGATCGGGGCAGATGTCACATCAACACATGGCAACTTTTGATTAATTGTGGCGTCGCGCTACGCGACGGCCTTGGGGAAAAGGCCATCGCGCTACGCGATGGTCTGCAAAACTCGCCTATAAAAGGGTAGCTACGGGTTCAAGCCAATGCATCTCAATTTCACCTTCATTTCACACACTTAACCTAGGTAATCGTGCCAAGGATGTCTAAGGTGTCGAGGGCCGTTTTCGTGAAGAACCGAGGTGTTATTGCACTGTTTAACGAACTGCTGATCTTGTAATGAAGTACAAGCTGAATTGCTGCTGATTTCTTAAGTTCTTAAGTTCCGTCAAGACGATTAAGGTAGGAATAGGGTTAAGATACTTTACTAATTACTTTAAATACCTAGTTATAACTTAGTTAAGAGTATAGTCGTTAAACTGTTAATATTTTCCAAGTAATGTTTTATAAAGTAAAGACGTTGCTTCCATGTGAAATAATGTTATCAAAACTATTATTTTGACGGGCATGTAGTAACTGGAAGGAGGGTATCATTAGTAGACTCGTCTTGCCTAAGGAAAGCAATTCGTATAAATCCCAATCAACCGTGGGACCCGTTTGCTTACCTGGAGAAGTTTGCCAACGTGATATCCTTTATTAGGCCAAAGCATGCTATTCCAAACGTCATATGTAAATTCAAAGTATTTTCATAAAAAGACTATAACTATACTAAGGTTAGGTCAGACTTAAGAGTCTGCTGATCAGACCTCGAGTCTGCTGAATCGAATCAGACTTCAAGTCTGCTGATCAGACCTCGAGTCTGCTGAAACTGAAACAGACTTAAAGTCTGCTGAATAATACCAACTAGGTACTTATGCAAACCTATTATGATATATAGGTTAATAGCATACTAAAGCCAAGGAGATTGATATTTCCAACTGATAATATAAGGTGAACACATTAACCTTTTACTGTCTGAACTGATTTTACTCTTGTAATAGACTGGTTGTTAAATTACAAAGAGTCTAATAAATGTTTGCATGAGATATAATCTCTAAAATCGTTATAATACAAAATAGATAATAAAAAGCAACTTAGACCGAATACACATGTGTCTGAATCCAAACATAACTGATAATTGGCATACAAAACCAAGTCAGTCATAACCGGTTCTCCAACAGGGTTACATAGCCTAGGGGAAGGTGATCTCCGAACAGGGGCTATGTACTCGGGGAACCTTTGAATTGTGTGTGTAGGGTAGTGGTATAAATCCCGGGAATGGACAGGCATTCCTGCTGAGATTGTGAACAGAAAACTATGTTTGTATTTAACGACTGTTATAAATGTTTTATCGAGTCAACGTTTCACCAGCATATTGCTGACGTGTTTTTCCCAACCTTGTAGGTAACTATATGATAATAGATGATATACAAGGATTGGTGTCATAGAAGATCGCACGAGATGGCTCGTTTTTGAATATTACAAATCCTTGTATTATTAACATCACGGTTTTGTAAAACTGAAACTCGGGTGTTTAATTTCCGAGTAGTTTTGATAATGTAAATTAATATTCTAGTACTTAAAAACTTTCGCAAAAATAAAACCCGTTACTCTGATATATTTATAAAACAGGCACCAACTGATGATCACACTCCTAGGCCCTGGTTTGGGGTGTGACATAATGAAAAGCTAAACACCAAGATTTATGTAATAGGTATTCTTCATGTTTGCAATATTTATACAAAATGTTTAGGGAAAATTAAGAAAATACACATTTTTCTAAGTTCAAATGCATATGAGAAAATTTTAAATTCAAATATGAAGCCAACCTAATATAAAATATTATGCATTGTTACTTGAATCTCAGCTTAAAAACAATTTGTAGTTTATTACCATACAAATCCAAATTTTTCGACAATGATGCGCATTTATTTTATTTAATTTGCCATTACCTGTGACTTGAAAATTTTATTCTAACGGGCTTGCAATTTCAATGTTGAAATTTCCTTATTTTCTTATTTCACCATTAATGCTAATGAATGAATTGGTTATGATTTACCTTTAATAAAAATAAACTTGAATCCATATATTGAATGGATTAAGAAATGAGACCATATATTAAAATAGGTTGAAAAAAATATGAGAATGACTATAAGATTGACAAGTGACGAAATTGAATAGTCTTTTATTAGAATATATATATATATATATATATATATATATATGTAATTTTTTATTTTTATTATATTTTCAAAGAAAATTGATGGGCCAACCAGTTGAATTTTGATACAAGCCAAACAAAATCCGTTTGATTTAAGATGTTATTAAACAAATTAAACATGTATAAGTATAACAACCTTATTTTCACCCTGTCTTGTCACTTGTGTTGTGTTTATACTCTATGTTGTGTAAGGGTTTAAAATGTTTAAATGGCACCCAATATTTGGTTTGTTTAAGGGTTTGTTTGGGATTTCGTATTTAAACTTAAAAGGTCTTTTTGTGATAAGTTAAAAAGTACTTATGACTTTCTGTGAAGGAGTTTTTAAAAAAGTGTTTGGATTAACTTATAAGACAATAAGTCAATAAGTTATTTTTTAAAAAGTGTTTGATTTTGTTTATTGATATAAGGGTGTAATGATTAAAGAGAGCTGGATGGAATGGAAGAGTGTAATGGGTATTCCAAACCTATAAGTTGATAAATTACCAAATCCCAAGTTATTGAAAACCCCTTTTTGCCTTGCTCATAAAAATAAAAGTCTTTATGTATTACCAAACACTTTATAAATATAAAAAAGGACTTATTACCTTCATAAGTTATAAGTTGAGAAAAATAAGGAATCTCAAACACACCCTAAATCTTAGCTGAAGTAACTTATGCCTGTGCATTTAATTCTAATTAAATAGAATCTTTTAAGTAATGTGATCTATTCTAAAGTTTATTTGTTTGGAACATTTAATATTGCACACCGAATATCACTTATAATTTTTCACATTTGTGCAACATCGGACTACGATTCTACAACCCTCAACTAATTAGAAAGGAATTTATCTTCTACTTGTGACCTAGTGATAGGAGGCTTCGTTTTTTTAATGGAGATCCAAGTTTGAATCACATTTGTGTCACTTTTGGGTGAATATTGGCAATGAAGAATTTGAGCTAGGCCTTGTGCAAAGGTTGTCAGTTCGAACCCAGAGCTCACCGGGTTTTCGTCCGACCGTGTGTTACGTCAGAGATTTCGTTGCTCTTGTGGTGACACAATGATTGTCAAGTGGCAGTCGACGGTATGGTTTACCGGGGGAACGCCCACGCCAAACTCTTAAACTAGCGTCGGCCCGGTTAAGACAACATAGTCTAGCCTGAGCGGGGCATTAGGGCTCTCCAAACTTCGAAAGTGCGATAAACTAAATACAAGAAAGTCGTTCTAAAAAAAATTAGAAAGAGACATACGTAAAATATTTGGGTACCGTTATGCTACAAACCATTATAATTTTATAATTTGTGGATGGAGAAAATATAGTTAGATTACTTCATTTCAAAAAAAGTGTAAAGATTTCTATGTACTACAAATTGGTCATTAAATAGAAAGTAGAAACTACAAATATTT